>NW_013666889.1:138514-144086 GCF_000517525.1 Limulus polyphemus | reverse complement strand
TTAATTTCCGTCCAGAGGATTTCTACTATCACTAATCAAATCGTCATAGAAAACGACCCTACTTCATCAATTAATTAATACAACCATAGTTAAATTATCCTAAAAAGGACCATAATTCAGTAGTTAATTATAATTAAGATGTCATAAAAGAACAGCTAACATTATCAAATCGTACTAAAAGTATATCACTAGTTGATTAATTTGCTCTATATAGGACACTTAAGACTAATTCATTACCACAAAGTAGATAAGGTGTTGCTAGACAACCATGACTCATACAATACATGTCTCAACAAGAATATAATTAATCACAATTAATTAAACCAATTATAATTAATCCATTCTAAAAAAGACACTTAGCTCTAACTCATTTACCCTAAAAAGATGATATAATGATTAAAACTTTTTGTTTAAAGATTTTCAGTAGTAGTTAAATATATTCTCTGCTCTAAAAAGGACTATGTAATAAATAAAACTTATACAACGAAATAATCAATAAAACATTTATTTCATTATAACATTTTTACTAGTTTATGAAAAAACATTTTATGCATGTTCCTTTATCACATGTTTTAAAAAGGCGGACTTTCACATATACTTGCTATTACTATAGCTTTTTGAACAAATATACTGTGATAGTACTGTCTAAGTTGTACAAAACATTATTTAACGTGATATTTTTCCTCATGTGATTAATTATAGGATAACATCACTTACCATAAATCTTTGAGGACCACGTTAGCGAAGGGTCCAAAACTATAACCTTATTTCAACTACCAGATCCTTTCAGGCATTGTTTCACTATTATATTAAGTACACAAAAAGAATTAACTCGCCATCTAATTCTAAACTGAATGCGTTTTTTGCTTGCATTCTTTGCTTCAATGGATGCATATGACCAAGACTGACAAATATTCGCAAATCTTGTGTATGAAACATATAATTTCTTCAATGTTCTGTATTTCACAATAACCCTATTTCAAATACCAAACTTTTCAGGCATTGTTTTACTATTATAATACAAAAAACGAACGAATTCGCTGTCTAGCTCTACACTGAAGGCATTTATTTTCTATCTAAGATGTCAAACTTACTGTACTTTGAATATATTGACATCACCAACATATCACACATAGGGCTTAGTTCTAAGCTGACCAGGGGAACATGTTTTATGGCATTCTAAGTGCTTGGCCAAGGTCAGGCTTGAAAATATATGTATATTAGGAAAACCATCTGTGCAAATGACAAAGACTAGTTCGGAATAATATTGAATTTTACATATAGCTAAATATAAACAATTAGACCATAATTATAAAAGTTATTTGCATAACATTTAAATGAATATTACTCAACCTATAATTATTATATACTATAGGTCCACTTAAAATAAAATGAAAGTTTGAAAATCATTTATTAAAGTAAAAGTTAATTATAAAACACTGTCACTATTTACATGTTTACAGTATATTTACGGGAAAATGTTAAAATAAAAGTCAATTATATATCTAGAATCTTTTTAATTTACATTTTTTATGTCTTTTCATTTCTACATATGATTAATTACTATTATAGAATAATAACTCTTACCATCACGTTAGTAATGTGTTCAGAGTTATCTGTTTCAGACCAGTGTTTAAAAGCTTAGTTACTAGATCAGACATGTTAAACTAAAGTTCAGTCAAATCTGGGTAACATTTCAGATATAAATATCAGCCCTTTCTCCTATGTTAATTTAAAATGATGCAGTTTTACTACATGGAAGAAAGAATGAAGAACCAGCATTTAAATGTAAGTATATCGTTGATTATATATTTATTTGATTATATTTCTAATATCTATGTTTCTTTAAATTGGTAATGTTTGTTTTCAGTTCTATTCATTATAATAAGTAATGTAGAAATGATTTACTAATTATACACTATTTTATATTTTAGACTATTGTAAAGAAAAGAAATGCTGTTGACAATAATGAAACAGTAAAAAAAAAGATCAAATTCAAGAACCAGTAAAACAGAAAAAGCGACAGTTAGGATCCTCTACCATTATACAATGTGAAAAAGCACCCGAATCACCTCATGCATATCCTATTGGTAATGATTGCTACATCACTCTATCAACTTACAATAATAATTTGAATATTCATATTAGACAGTTTAAGGACTTTGGAAAAGGAAAACTATATCCAACCAAGGAAGGTATTACCTTTTCTTAAACAGAATGGGAGGAATTTAAACAGTGGATCTCAAACATTGGTGTTGCTGTACAGAGTAAAACTGAACAAGATTCTCATCTAGAAGGATGAAATCGTGTAATCTGTGTTGTGTTTGTTAATAATATCTCCTCTATATTGTTTATGTGTCGATTTTATTATCATGGTATTGATATGTTATCTGATAAAATTCTCTTTGTTTTATCAAATTCAGAATGGCACAATTTATGCACACAGATTTTTCATTTTGACACTTACTTAAATACTATAGTTCATAATGAAAAGTAACTGAATAAATAAATTAAACTAAAACTTATATGTGATAAACAAATGTACACTAATTTACATCTAATGAAGAAAGAATGGTATGAAATCGATTATCTTACTCAAACACATTATTATTGTAACGTTTAATTTCATGAGATCAATGTTGACAAGAGTAAATAATTTTATCGATCAATCTATAATTGATCAAAAAATTCATAGTTATCAACGAAACTTTCTGAGATACTATAGTGAAAGAGTTATCAATCTTCAGAATAATAATAAATGAACGACATACTGACTACTATCATTTTAAAAGACCAGAAATTTCAGACTTGCCACTATCACGAAACACACATACAACTTTCTACATGTTTCTATTACACGTTCATAAGACTAACGAACTGACGTCTATTTAACATTACTTTACATGCATACAATCTGGATACAGACTTTTAAGAATTACAAAGGTCATCAAGTGGTTACACACACACATAGAGTACACAAACTCACTATGGAAATACTGACGTCTTTACACACAATATATATGAAATATTTAAAACTTTGACAATCTTACTCAATCTGATGCAAACAATAGATGAGTATAGGTTTAAATCACCCTAAAGAAGGCAATACTATACAATAATTATAACTATTACTTTATTCAACAACTTACGTCGTCAATAAAACGTTTGTTATGTAATAACACTTTTACTAATTTGTGACAAAATAATTTACAAATGTTTTACAAAGGCGTACTTTGACATATACTTAATTACCATTATTACCATAGGATTTTAACAAATATACTGTGACAGTACTCAAAAAGTCATCAACATTTAGATTTAATTATGTTAACTTCATTATCTGTAATAGAAATAATTAATGATTGACTTACTGTATCCGTCCATTTCCATTGATCACCTCCAAACACACACAAAACTTGTGATAGTATGGAATACATTTCTAAACTGTTCATAGCTTCTTTCAGACAATGTTCTGTGGGACAATTAATGTTTCACAAGTCATACATAACCAATAATCGCCCTACAGCTAAATATAATAAATTAACAACTTACTGATTACTAATATTTAAAATACCACAACTTTTAGATTGTCTATCATGAAACACTCATAGAAATCTCTACATGTTGTGTCTAAGTTCATAAAACTAAAGGCTACTGACAGACCTGGAATGATAAAGTCTATTTTGCAATAACTGGTTAGCTAGTGCAAGTACCAAGTGATTAAAGTTTTGATAACAATTCAGTGTTTGTAACAAAAGACATATGTTACTATAATAATTTTATAATAGTTAATATTCACTTTTACAGATGTATTCAGTTAGACCTTAATAAATGATTCATTTATTACTCAGCATAGATTATTACGAAAATCTATCAGTGTTTTAGTCTGCTTAGAATACAATGATTATTTTGTTGTATAAGTTTTATTTATTACATTGTTCGTTTTAGAGCAGTGAATATATTTAACTACTACTGAAAATCTTTAAACAAAAAGTTTTAATCATTATATCATCTTTTTAGGATAAATGAGTTAGAGCTAAGTGTCTTTTTTAGAATGGATTAATTATAATTGATTTAATTAATTGTGATTAATTATATTCTTGTTAAGACATGTATTGTATGAGTCATGGTTGTCTAGCAACACCTTATCTACTTTGTGGTAATGAATTAGTCTTAAGTGTCCTATATAGAGCAAATTAATCAACTAGTGTACGATTTGATAATGTTAGCTGTTCTTTTATGACATCTTAATTATAATTAACTACTGAATTATGGTCCTTTTTAGGATAATTTAACTATGGTTGTATTAATTAATTGATGAAGTAGGGTCGTTTTCTAGGACGATTTGATTAGTGATAGTACAAATCCTCTGGACGGAAAATAATGAAAAACTCAAATTAAAAAGATTACTAGGTATTTATTGTTAGGTAGACATACAGATAGATCATAAGCTTCATTATTTTAAGATTCATGTTTAGACATGTTTGAAACTGTAGTTTCTTGTACTATTGCATCCATTATGCCCATCTGGCTGGTATGAAATTATAATTTCAACACTATGACATGATAACTGGTATTCAAGCTTTTAGCACAACATGGTCATCTGTCATGGCAGTCATATTGTCATCGTCAAAATGTATCAAAACGAAAGTTCTTATCTAAATTTATATCCCACGAAGATAGTAATGATATGTTTGTTCATAATTTTGTTGTAAAACATTTTCATGTAAATATGTCTTTAATAGATTACAAAATCTTTATTGTGAAAATAAATTATTAAAAATAATTCTTATGTCCAGATTTTTTATTATAATAATATCACCGAAATCTTTAATCATTTAAGTAAGTATTAATTATAGTATAAGTAAGCTTTTTTAAAGTCTTTAATTTAATACATGTCAAGATACGTTTGTACAACATGGCCACCTGTCACACACACACACAAATAGGAACTATGATCTCGTCATCTTTGATGACTCTGCCGGCATCCTTTGTTCCCCCCATGTATTGAGGCAGCCAATCAGCATGAGGTGGCAGCCTTTCAACGCTAAAGTGCAGGGCTTACTACCCTTGTATCTAACTTGGTCACCTATATCTGTATTGCCTGACTGAGTCCTAGGACATCTACAAATTATAAGACATTATGATGTAACAATACTCACTTAAAGAAACGAGAAAAATTCACAAGGTTCAAGTAACATGATGTCATTTCACAACAATTGAACTATGCAAGAAATGATTCATACACAGGTAAATAACACAGGCCTGCAATGGTTTTATTTTCTTGAAATTTTTACATGTTCAATGGTAATTCCTGTATGCTGAATCCGAAAATGATATCCATTTTCCTCCATCACGTACAGGTTTATTACAAAACAGCATATGTACTTTTACATAAGTCAATCAATTTCATTGAAATTGTGTCATATTTTGTTATACTTGAAATGTTGACTATAGATTTCTCTAGACCAATCGTGATGTGAGAGTCTTATCGGTCGATCATTCTAGAACCTAAACATAACAAATATAGTAATAAAAAAATGTTCATTGTAGTAAACGAAATAATAATTTG
>NW_013666889.1:133834-138504 GCF_000517525.1 Limulus polyphemus | reverse complement strand
TTTTTCCTTTCTGATTTGTAAAAAAAACTTACATAATGGCCCGGCATGGCCAGGTGGTTAGGGTGCTCGACTCGCAATCTGATGGGCGCGGGTTCGAATCCCCGTCACACCAAAAATGCTCGTCCTTTCAGCCATAAGGGCATTATAATGTGATGGTCAATCCCACTATTCATTGGTAAAAGAGTAGCCCAAGAGTTGGTGGTGGGTGGTGATGACTAGCTGCCTTCCGTCTAGTCTTACACTGCTAAATTAGGGACAGCTAGCGCAGATAGCCCTTTGTAGCTTTGCACGAAATTCATAAGCAAACAAACAATCCTTATGTGATAGAAAAAAAATATTATTATTTTCGAAATCTGCGTAGCTGAATTATGGATAATCCGTTATTAAAAGCTTTTATGAAGTTTAATTTTGCAGGTCGGTGTAGTCAAACCTGTAATGACAATTGCTTCTAAAAATAACCTACTTTAATGTTCACACAGAATAAAATATATAATACTCTTATATAAACTTAAAATGAACGGTCTTGTATATCTAACAAATCCCCTCCAAAAATAAGGTAATTTGTGTAAAATAACTTTTAAAAAGCTAAAAAACAGGTGTGATAATTTGTGCACGAAAGATTCTGTAAATATTCATAAGAGAAACATTAGATCAGGGTAATGATTCCTTTTAACGTCAATACATTTAATACAGATCTTGAATATGGTTTCATTGATACATTTAATATAGATCTTGATTTCGGTTTCGTTGAGTTCAAATAAAAAGTAAATAATCTGTCACTTATATCCCACATTTTTCTCAAAGGTGTCAGTTATTTTTTGGGTCTGACTGGGAAAGACTGTGTTCACAATCCTACTATCATAATTAATGAATTATATTAAAAATAAGAAATAATAACCTACGAACGTTATATCACATTCTGTTGCAAATACCTAATAATCGTTAACGTATTATATATAAATAGAACAAATATGCCTTTATTAATCAACAATTGTTGTCATCCCATTAGAAAATATGTATTTCAAATATGAAAGTTTTTCAATTTCCCACAAAATAAAGAGTAAATATGCGTGTGCACTCGTTTCATGTAATAGTCTTCATCTAACCTGTTAAAACTGTTAACATATATTTTTATAAGTTTGTCTGTTTACTTTATATGGATTACATACAGCACCATTTTAATTTGATAAATTAACTACGCTCTCCATTAAACTTTAACCATTTCAGCACTAAGAATGGTCAAATTTTATGAATTTCAAATTTGATTAAACTAAAATGTTTACTGCTTTGATTATTTTTAGTAGATGAAACTCCAAAGTTTTGGATTAATCCATTAGATACTTTATGTTGTATTCATTTTATATTAATTTCTATTACAGAGAAATATATATACTAAACAAGCCTTAGAAAAATAGAAATATGCCATTAAGATTTGGTGTCTTTTATGCTCTTCAATATCACAAGTAGGCAAAGTAAAATTTAATCAAAATTAAAGATTAGAGCAGGTGTGATAAATGATATGAGATCCCTCACTATTTGTCTACCTTTCAAATTCCTAACCAATCTCAAACCTCTTGTTGCACAAGGCATAAGGAATAATAATGGTAATGATTAAGAAAGCTTATACCAGAAACTTCCAATAAAATACAAGACTACTATCTGAATGTATATATATATATATATATATACTCATCCACATTCCTTTAGAAAGTAGATCTACGAAATATATATTAGCTCCAAAAACGTCTCAACAGTCTCTTGAGATGAACTAGATATTAGCTACAAAAACGTCTAAACAGTCTCTTGAGATGAACTAGATATTAGCTACAAAAACGTCTAAACAGTCTCTTGAGATGAACTAGATATTAGCTACAAAAACGTCTCAACAGTCTCTTGAGATGAACTACATATTAGCTCCAAAAACGTCTCAACAGTATCTTGAGATGACCTAGATATTAGCTACAAAAACGTCTAAACAGTCTCTTGAGATTTCAACATGTAAATACCTGGTTTGTTTTAGGAAAAACAACAACTTTTTCCAAGGTTGATTTCTTCTGCTTCAAGGACTACCAGAGAATTAGTGAATGGTTTGAGGTAATATTATACAAACTTGCAATAATTCGTCTTTGGGGAGTAGGGTTAAAATGTAATTTAGTGAATTAAGTAATTTTTGTAACATTTAATTAAAACAAGGAAATTGTTTTTCGTTTGTTTTTTTTCATATCAAACTTAACACGTTATTTCAAAAGAAGAACGTTCCACAAGAGAAGTGAAACTTGTTAAATCTTTCTCGTTATCGCTATCTATTGAATATTTTTGTACTTTTATCCTTTCCTATATTAAATAAAGTTTCGTCTTTTCTACTTCCCCTGTAAAAGAATATAATTTTGACAATTTTTTGTAAAGTTTTCTCAGTTGACTTCCCTGCATAACTATTTCGTAATGGCTAAGAACCTGTTAAAACTTATAATATACGTACATGAATTATAACGTCGAAGTTAGCAAACAAGAAGTGTTAGTTCTTTTTAACACTTAAATGTTTGTTGAAGTATTGTTTTATTTTGATGCTATAATTAACACTTAATATGTTTTCTTAATTTAAGCTTCCAAATAGCAGATATTTTATATGAAAATTGTGTGCTTACTCGTGATTGAAAGTCAGAACTCATCGCAAAAAGTAAAATAAACAATAATAACATAATGATGAAGTCAGAAAACAATGATTTGGATAGCTTTTATTATATTCTAGAAATTATGCAAATCAATATCTAGTTTTCGTGATCTACCCACACTTAAATTCGGTTATCTATTATATATATTAGCCTGGCATGGCCTGGTGTGTAGGGCTATCGACTCGTGGGTCGCTAGTTCAAATCCTATCGCTAAACATACTCGCCTTTTCAACTGTAGGAGCGTTGTAATGTGACAGTAAACCTCAGTATTTGTCGGTGACGAATTGGCTCTAGTCGATACCTTTTACATTAGAGACAGCTAGAGAGTGGCTTTGCGTGAAATTAAGCAAACAAACAAACCATGTCATATAGCTTGCTTATCTGTTTGCAGGCAAGGTGCCATGGATTTGTAATTTCACAACCACTGCTCAGTTGGATAACTTCATGATAGCTTGGACAATAACAAGATATATATTATACCTTTGGTTCACGATATATGATATCAATATAAGAATGTGTGTGTGTGCAAGCTTTACAGCTCCTTCTTCAACCAACAATGGTGATTCTTTGTGATGGTCCTGTTCTACAGCGCTCTATTCCGTGTAGAAAATCTCTGCATAATGCAATGAGGTCACTACTGTATCTTTCCCTTTATATGTTTTCCAAAGTATATCAGTCATGTGCGGACAAAGAGTTTAAAGGGCCTGTTTGAACACAGAAATCCATGGGAAATGGTAGAAAAGATATACCATCGATCTTCTCTTTACTTCGTGAAGAAAGTACTATGTTGACTTGCGTTATGATGTTAGTCTCATAGCATGCGAAGCTCACTTTGACATTTTCTCCAATTTATTATTATAGTTGGAACGTTCAATTACACTAAATCCATTGTAAAATTTTTCACGGCGTGTTCTGTGCCATTTGTGATATGTGTTAAACATACACGACTGTTCATTTTAAGTTTAATACGAAAGTATTATTTAGTTTATATAGTGCGAACGCTAAATTACGTTATTTTTAGAATCGATAGCTATGGCAAGTTCGCTTACGTAGTTGTTGTGTAGTTCAAATGTTGTGAATTGACGTCATGCTACTCGAAACTTCCGAATTTTTCTCGTTGCTTTAAGTGAGTATTGTTACATCATATGGTCTCGAAGTTTGTAAAAAGTTCTAGGCCTCAGTCGGTCAATGTATTTTGTTTGTTTTTAAATTTCGGGCAAAGCTACACGAGGGCTATCTGCGCTAGCCGTCCTTAATTTAGCAGTGTAAGACTAGAGGGAAGGCAGCTAGTCATCACCACCCACCACCAACTCTTGGGCTACTCTTTTACCAACGAATAGTGGGATTGACCGCCACAATATAACGCCCTTACGGCTGAAATGGCGAGCATGTTTGGTGGGACGGAGATTCGAACCCGCAACTCTCAGATTGCGAATCTAGTGCCGTAACCCCCTGGCCATGCCGGGCCGAGCAATATATATAGTGCAAATTAGTGCAAGTAAGTTAGTTAGTGAAAGTTAGTGAAGTAAGTTAGTTAGTGAAAGTTAGTGAAGTAAGTTAGTTAGTGAAAGTTAGTGAAGTAAGTTAGTTAGTGAAAGTTAGTGAAGTAAGTTAGTAAAAGGAGAAGTATAAAAGATGGAGATAGATATAGACTGAGTGATCGTGAGTTTAGCCATAGAGAGTTTATAGTGGCGACTTTTAAAGTATAATAAATGCAGATTGTATTGCAGCAACAGAGTAGAGAAGAATACTTCATCTTGTCAACTGAGTTTTAAAGTAACTGAACCAGCCTGTGTGGACGATTATTTTGTTGTTTTGTTCAATTAAGATGAATTCTTTGTTTTTCCATTTTAATTGAACAAAACAACCCTACTCTAAACTAACATCCTGGGGTTCCAAGATATCTCTTCTAAGTCGTGCAACAATATCTAATCATGTGACCTCTTTGTCCATACTGTGTTATATGTATATATATCTGTGTTAGTAGTAACTACTTGT
>NW_013666889.1:130277-133516 GCF_000517525.1 Limulus polyphemus | reverse complement strand
CATTACTCATTCAAGCCGTCTCCAAGCATTATTAGTCTCAAAGTGGATTCCTCACCATCGCATATGTTTAAGTGTTTGCGATAAAGTTCAGACAATTTATTTTCGTCTTTCTGGTGGTACACATTTCGAAAGTGATACAGAGCATGTCGTAATTGTTTTTCCAAAGGATTCGTGGTAGTTCTTGGTTACAGTTATAATGGTATTTATAATAATAAGTTAAAAATCCCAAACATCAAGAAAAATCTCAAGGTTAACCTTTCCGATTAGCAAGCTAACGTGTTGACATCAACATAGCTCGAGAATATATCATCTTTTTAAGGGTGGAATGCCAATAATATATGGCACATCCAACTCCTTGTGCCATTTTATGAATAAGATATAAGCACAAAAAAATATTCCTTCATGATATACCATTTACAGAAATTTCTCATGGATTTTCGTGCATTTTGGTTGCTTAAACGAGCCCTAGGAAGTTCTCGGCTAAGTATACAGTTGATAGGTTTGGATGAATGTAAATACATAGGTTGACAACACCAATCTCAGTGTATTGAACAAAAGCATTCTGCAATAAAGATTCTGGTGCATAACAATAGTCTTTAATCAGGGCCATCACAAAGAACTTTATTACAGGTAAAAGAACAGGTTATAAAGCCTACACATTCATCCTTAGATCGTGACACCCTTCTGTATATTGATGACGAAACCTTTGTGTTTCAATATGATCTATTCAAAATCATAGAAAGGCTTAAGACATCCTTATGTGACATTTCTTATTCAAATAATAGTTATCCAAATAGTCAGTATCTAATATTTTCAAAATAATTAAAGGGCTTGTGTTTTGTACTTTAATACAGTAACATGTCAAGTAGTGGTTTCTATTATGCTTTTGTCTATGTTACAAAACATTGATTTGTTTTATCTTCATATCTCCTAGCTTTTCTAAAACATTTAAGAAATAAACAAAAATATTTTAAAATAAATGACCCTTTTAAAACAGAATCTCCAAAGTGTCCCAATATATACTACTTTCTCTAAAATTATAACTTTTAAAATAAATTACCTAAATAAAGAGGTGAACCTTGGCTTACCAAACTTAAAACTAATTATTGTTCTTGGCATCCATTTGTCTGCGAGAGACGGTAAAAGTTACAGCTTATTTATGCTGCCGAGATGCGACTTCTCATGAGGCTGAAGTGTAAAATAGGTTACTAGTAGATTCTATCGCAGTTGTATCAGAGGGTGGTTTTGAGTCGTTCTGTTTTCCTCTGTCTCTCTTTTTCTCTAATTGGGAGAACCACTCCTTATCATGTTCCTTAAAACTAATATATACATAAATATCTATTATTGTATAATGCTGTAGTTGGAACTTATTGTGCCTTACATTAACTGAAAGAAGACCAAGATTAGAAACAAATGTCTTGATAGATTATTATTATTTAATTTAAAATAAATTTAAAATAAATGCACTAACAGATGGCGCTGGGGTATACTACTTCTTAAAAGCATTTATAGAAATATAAGATAATTTAACACCTAAATTGAACATTAGTAAATTAGCTTATTATAAACATATTAATTTATAAAGAAAAGATATATAAAGGTATATATTTTAAAGTTAGTCAATAAGCATAATGTGTTTGTTAAAAAATACCTTAAAAGTTTGGTTAAATGTGTCTGAAAAACTAAAGTTTAAACTGATATATTATTTTGCCTTTATGTGCCATGGTGCTTGCTGTGAGTAAATGGTTAAAGAATTGGCTGTTGGTAAAAGAACTCAGAGTTCGATACGTGATGCGTCTGAATAATTTCCGCACTTTCAGTTGTGTGGACATTATAAAAAGTGAGAGTTAATTCTGCTATTCTGTTCAAAGAATTGGACAAAGAAACCCCCCTTGTGGAAGCGGTTGCTCTTGGCTGCTGCCTTCCCTCTGGTCAATAGTTCAAAATTAAGTTTTGATATAGCTGAACCCTATGGGGATCTCTGACCTTACTGTTTACAACCCACGTGCACACAAGGGGCATTCAAGTTGAGAATTCCAATTTATGCACGCTACTTGTAACCCATAGTTTCACTACAAAATGGGCGTTTTTTTATCTCGTTGAAGCAACTGCATAAATTATCCTCTCTATTTTAATAAACATAAGATATTTTTTATTTATAGATATCAAATACTCAAATTAGCATGAAATAATAAATCAAATTATATAAAAGCTTATTTTTCCTTACGAAATTCTAGATTTTTGTTTAAGTAACACATCTTTTAATGCTTTGTTTTACCACCAGCTGTCGCAGTCAGATTTTTCAGTAAACTAAGGAGCACTTTCATAAAGTTGTTTATAAGTTGGTTAGTTTGTACAAAGTTTGTATCAATCTTAAATGAATATATAATCAAGTATTAAAGTTCAAGTACTGGCAGCATTTCTCTGAAGGTACTGCTACAAAGTAATGTTACCACGAAAATTATTTCATCATCGAGTTCGGGTGAAATTATAAAGAAACAAGATAAATACAAAATTTGGAATTTAAAAACCTGCAAATATAGATCGTAAAAAATTAGCTAACAAGGTTAGGGACACTGTATATATTATTTACTGAAACTACAAACCCCTATTTTGGTGGAGTAAAAATAGGGATTTGTAGTTTGAGTAAATAATGTCTACAATATTTCCAGTTGGTTTTTTTTAATTTTTTACGATCTGGCTATTTTATGCTCAACTATAGGCAAAGGATCACTTGATATGATAGCTAACCTTATATACTGTAATAATAATAAACATAGCTAGTAGCTAGCTGATATGATTCATGATGATTTACTGAAGCTTTTGACTATTTGATCGCTTTAGTTCGAGATGTAAAATATTAAGCTGCAGCTGGCGATTGTCATGGAGATTTGTTTGTGAATGTAGTGAGCATTTATAGTTTCTGTTTAACTAACATCTCTATATATAATGCATAGCAATGGGCAAATATATACCTAGGCTAAGAGACAACATCCACTAAGCACGTATAAAAGTTACCAGTAGAAAAACTGCCTTTTTAAATAAAACATATACGTCTAAAACATCGCTTTCAATAAACCTTCGTGCTTTTAAAGTAATTATTCTACGAATGTGTATAATAAGATTTAATATTGTGTGCGTTGATTATTTCTACTCCTTCACTTCGTACGTAATATAGAGGTTGGCTACCTAAAGACACCAATTGTATAGTGTACAAAGTATTGAATATCTACATGTTA
>NW_013666889.1:126056-129277 GCF_000517525.1 Limulus polyphemus | reverse complement strand
GTAATCCGAATACTTATAGAGAGAGAGGATTATAAGAGTATATGTGTGTTTCTTATAGCAAAGACCACATCTGGCGTCTCTGATGTGTAAATCCGAATACTTAATAGAGAGAGAGGATTATAAAAGTATGTGTGTGTGTTTTCTTATAGCAAAGCCACATCTGGCTCTCTGATGTGTAAATCCGAATACTTAATAGAGAGAGAGGATTATAAAAGTATGTGTGTGTTTTCTTATAGCAAAGCCACATCTGGCTCTCTGATGTGTAAATCCGAATACTTAATAGAGAGAGAGGATTATAAAAGTATGTGTGTGTTTTCTTATAGCAAAGCCACATCTGGCTCTCTGATGTGTAAATCCGAAAACTTACCGCTGTCCCACTGTGGGACGAATTGTATAATATTTTGAAACGGTCAAAATGAAGATTGAAAAGAGCCGTGCTATTCTGATTATTTTCGATGTTTATTTAACTTTTTTTTAACTTTCTATACCTTTAATGAGATTGCGAAATAATTAATTAGAAGTTTAAATTAGTAACAGGTATTACGAGCGTCAGTGAAAAATCATGCTTGAAACTGCCGGTTTTTTTTTTTAATCACTGTTTCTTTTTCCATGTTTCATGGTATAAGTAACGATTTAGGCCAAGTCAAACTTACATTGTTATTTCAAACAATAACAAATTATTATAACAAATAGTCCACTTTATTGGGTCACATTCTCATTAACCGTACACCGTAAACTTTCTCGTCTTAAACCCAGTATTTAAGCCTGATATTAGAGCGTTGTCTCATTTTTTATCGACATTAAAGTAAGTTAAAAAACACCTTACTTACAGACACCCAGATGAAACAGAAAGTCCTTTTGAATGAAATTATGCCAACAATGTCACTGCCAACAATCATGAAAACAATGTTATTAATTCCATATAAGGTGCTAATTATTTCTAACACCCAGTAAGTTTCCCATGCTTGTTTCTTTCAAATATGCTTAGTTTTGGAAAGAAAAAATCTAGTTCAGAGTTTACAGTTGCCAGTATAACTGAATCCTCATGTTCAGAGTTTACAGTTGCCACTATAACTGAATCCTCATGTTCAGAGTTTACAGCTGCCAGTATAACTGAATCCTCATGTTCAGAGTTTACAGTTGCCACTATAACTGAATCCTCATGTTCAGAGTTTACAGCTGCCAGTATAACTGAATCCTCGAACGCTTAACCGGCTCCACTATAACACTTTGAAAAGTTTTCAGTTTTAAATTATAACGCTTATACAGCTCTCATTTGTTACTTACGGTTACACAGCTGTTATTTTTTTTATCTACGGTTATGCAACTCTCATGTGCTATGGTCAGTAATTATTTTTTTGTTTGTTAGTTACGGTTATACAGCTCTTATTTGTTATCTTCGGTTATAAACTTCTTATTTGTTACCTAAAGTTATACAGCTCTTATTTGTTACCTAAAGTTATACAGCTCTCATTTGTTATCTACGGTTATAAACTTATTTGTTATCTACGATTATACAGTTCTTATTTGTTATATACGGTTATACAGCTCTTATTTGTTATCTTCAGTTATAAACTTCTTATTTGTTATCATCAGTTTATAAGTTCTTAATTGTTACTTACGGTTAATCAGCTCTTATTTGTTACATACGGTTATACAGCTCTTATTTGTTATCTTCAGTTACCAAGTTTTTTGTTATCTACGGTTATTCAGTTCGTATTTGGATTTCTTGTATTGCATAATATTCCTAAATAAATATAACAAACAGCATGTAAGGCTAATAGTCTACACACCGGGAAACAAAATAAAATGTGAGGTTGAGTCTGAAACAAAAGTCACATTATTACCTGGACTTTTAAAGCTTTGTTTCTGCAACTGTTTTCACCTAAAAATGTCCAATTTTCCACCAGTTTGCTTCATAGTATAGCGAACTTATGACGATTGAAAATTGGTTAATTGTATTTTATTTTTCTTCATTCTGTGAATTTTTATTAAACACCATTTTTCATTTTATATATTAATGAATGCTTAACTATAATTTTGTCCTGTCTCTACATTGCTTATTATCCTTTTACTAACACTAACCCCAACACCGGTGGCTCAGCGATAATGTTTGGGGACTTATAAAGCTAAAATGCAGGGTTCGATGTCTGCAGTGGGCACATCAGAGATAGCCCATCGTGCACGTTTGTGTTTAAAAATAAACAAAACAATTTTTATACTCTTTTTAAGTTATTAATTATTTTATCAACAAATTTCTTTTATTCCTTTTTCAGATTAATCAGTAGCGTATATATAGAGTTTCTGTCCCATATAAAGGGTCAACAAATTTCAGAAATGTGAATTGATAAAAAAATTCCAAATATAACCCACATATACCAAACAATAGGCCAACATTCACAAAATAGCTCTCATTTACTGAAAATCAGTAAAAATCTTTTTGTTGCCATGTCCTCCGAGTCTTTTAATTTTGTCTCCCCATTAGGAGTATGGGATTTATTCCCCAGTTTGTATGCATAGGCTATTATTTGGTGTTTTTAATTGAGATAGTGACTAAAGTGTGGCAGAAACCCTATGTATACACTGCAAATGGTTCCACCCTACTCTACCCCATTAGAGATTGTTAAAAAATGTACAAAAGTATTGGCAAAAAATCCCCAAAACATAAAATTTGTTATAAAATATTCGTAGTTAAAATGAAATGCTTCATCGTTTTTTTTTGTTTTTGTTTTAGATATTTCCATAAATCTTTACACTTCGAAGTATATAGGACATCTTTCGAGTGGATTATTAGTGGTTGTAATTAACTCAATCTTTCCATTTTCATAATAATTAACAAAAATAAGTTTGGATAAATAAGTATTTTCATTAATTTCAAATAGACCTGTTTTTTCTCCCAATTTTAATTTAAAAGAAAAGCATAAATGTTTTTATTGAGCACCATATCTGCATTTATGAAATCGTAATTAGTTGTTCTATTAATGAATATTATATCATTCGCTAAAAGTCCAATAACATAGAATGTAAACTTTTTAGTTACATTATCCACATAAGATATCCGCATTTATGAAATCGTAATTAATTGTGCTATTAATAAATATTATATTATTCGCTTAAAGTCCAATAACATAGAATATAAACTTTTTAGTTACATTATCCACATAAGATATCCGCATTTATGAAATCGTAATTAATTGTGCTATTAATGAATATGATATCAT
>NW_013666889.1:114736-125884 GCF_000517525.1 Limulus polyphemus | reverse complement strand
GTGCTATTAATAAATATTATATTATTCGCTAAAAGTCCAATAATATAGAATGTAAACTTTTTAGTTACATTATCCACATAAGATATCCGCATTTATGAAATCGTAATTAATTGTGCTATTAATAAATATTATATTATTCGCTAAAAGTCCAATAACATAGAATGTAAACTTTTTAGTTACATTATCCACATAAGATATCCGCATTTATGAAATCGTAATTAATTGTGCTATTAATGAATATGATATCATTCGCTAAAAGTCCAATAACATAGAATGTAAACTTTTTAGTTACATTATCCACATAAGATATCCGCATTTATGAAATCGTAATTAATTGTGCTATTAATAAATATTATATTATTCGCTAAAAGTCCAATAACATAGAATGTAAACTTTTTAGTTACATTATCCACATAAGATATAACAGCGTTGTTTTCTGTAGAAGGATCACCAACATATATAATTCTATTATTTTTCGCATCATTTCCTGTCAATGAATTATTTTCCAAGTATTGTATTTTTCTCGTAGTTTCAGTATTAAAGTTATCATTACTTAATTTCATATAATAAATTGAATCTTTCGCTTTTCTTTCTAATACATCATATTAGTTTATAATATTTATTAAACCTTTGATTTGCCTCATTTTTATTTTTCTATTTTTTTATCTAAGTAGTTTTTGCTGACTGCAATAGTTTTTGCTATCCCTTCCATTTCATTTTTATCAGCATCAAAATTATAAATAACTAATCATAATCCTTTCAGTACATATAAACCGTTTTTATTTCTATTAAGAATATTATTCAGAGATTTGACTTCAATTTTTGATTTACTGTAAACACATTTTTCCATTAACGATAAATGAACAGCATCATTATTTTCAGTTGCCTCTTTAACATTTTTAATTGCTTAGTTTCAATATCAGTTAATTTAAAACCGTTTCCATGTGGACCTAGGACCCTGAGATGCTTTCTTTGTATAGATTACTATATCGAAACTGTCACAGTTTTAATTTGAGTGGGTTGTAGATTCTCCTAGAGTAAGTGTCTGTGATTTGTTGGGCGATAAATTCGAACAATAAACGGGCAGCACACAATCCACTTGTTTTAAAATAATATATTCAAAACAACTCAAACGTATGTACAAAAATTCTTTACACTATAAGATATCACAGTTTTATTTAAAACTCTAAATAATGCTCTTTCCTTATCAAAAGTCCAAACAGGCTGATTCAATTATTTTAGAATCTAATTGATAAGGAGAATTATTTTTCTCAACTTTTGTCACAATAGAATCAGTGAATAATTTACTTACGCTACCCTTTGGGTTACCACAGTCATATCTGGTACTTTAGATAATTGTCTCCTTTTCGTCAAGGTCCACACAGACAGTTTCAATTACTTTAGAACACCCTTTGACAAGATAAATAATTCTCCTTATCTCTATTAAACTATGAAACTCACTTTAAAATATCGCTCGTTATGGCTAATCACTCACTCGCCAACTAACTTCACTAAATTTTACTCGTAAATCACAAGACGTTCATATAAGTTATTTTTACTTCTTATTACTTGTGATACTATAATCTTACATTTTAAAGAAAATGATGCAAATCGCGAAAGAAACTTTATATTTCAAAGATAATGTCTGAGCAACAGCTTAAAAATCAGGTCTAAATAGAAATTTTTGTATCTCTTCGAGCAACTGTTCTTCGTCACAGCTAAATTCCGATTTTCACACTAAAACGATGACGAAGAGTGGCTACTCGAACCAGTATATTTAGTAAACATATTTTTTGTTGAATATATACTTTTATTTAAAAAAAAAGATATTTGTGTCCCCTATGTTTTTTTTATTGGCTATAGGTTTGTTTGTTTGTTATTAAACGCAAAGCTACACAATGAGCTATCTGTGCTGTGCCCAGCACGAGTATCGAAACTCAATTTTTAGCGTATGAAGCCTATACATTACCGCTGAACCACTGGGGAGCTTGTCATGGAAATATATTTGAAATTTTCAACATGAAAAACACCTTATGCACACGTGGGCAAAACGATTAAATCAGAGATTCTTAAGGTTCAAATACAACTGCCCCTAACATCGAACTACTGAAGAGAGGGAAGGCAGCCAGTCAGCAGCAACTACCGCCACTACGGCTATTTTCAGTTCTTTGACCGGAATTGATTGTAACTTGTAGAACATGTTCAGCAGCATGAATCATGAACATGGTTGGCTACGCCCGGCTCTAGATCATGGAACTACTAGATTTTGATTTTTCTTCCAAGTCCGTTGTGTCAATGAATGTTTTTATTACTAAATTTCTTTTTCTTCTTCATCCACCGACCAAAATGAATGATCCGTCAACATACATTTTTCTTTCTCTCCTGATTCCCACACTTCTATTATTGTTTTGTTTTTCATTCCAAGTGGTTTTAATTGTAGTGAAATCTGTGAATAACTCTCACTTATAACTTGTAGTTTGTAAACATTGGTTACCCTTGCTATACTTCGGAGACAAAGTAACACATATGAATATTTATTTCTAGGAAAATTCCGATAGATTTTTTTTGTAGACAATCTGGCTACAGCCCTATGGATTTTGTGTGTGTGTGTGTGTGTGTGCTCAACGGTTTCTCAGTTGTCTCCCCCTAAACTCAGAAAACTGCTGGTATTTTCAAAGTAATTGTTTTTTCCCTTTCAAGATGGATAAGAACATGTATAGGGACCTACTATCGGTTTACAAAATCCAGAATTATGTGTGTTTTTAAATCACCAGTGAATAAAAATGACTCACAATTCACTTCCATGCAGATGAATAACTGCAGTTCGTGAACTACGTGTGAACGGTTACTTGTTTTCTTGTTGTTTGTTGTACTTGTGATAAGAAATATGACGTACAATAAAAGTTCCCATCACAAAACAAAATAATTATTATAATATATATTTGCATTAACCGTTTATGAATTGTTAATAATGTAAGTCTGTTAATGAATTGCTAACAATATAAATCTGTTTGTGAATTGTTTACAATATATGTATATATATATGTGTGTTTATGAATTGCTAACAATGTAAATCTGTTTATGAATTGTTGACAATATGAATATGTTTATGAATTGTTAACAATGTAAATCTGTTAATGAATTGCTAACAATGTAAATCTGTTTATAAATTGTTGACAATGTAAATCTGTTTTGATATAGTCTACGTTTCAGTAACATATGAATCATCAAGAAGAATAATATGACGATACTACAAACTTTCTGTACAGCAAAAGCCGTGTGTATGAATGTATCATGATTATTGCCACGCGCCTAACATAACTTACATCTGATATTGAGTTCCGCCCCTTCGTTTTTACCCCGCCTTCTTCAGTATTGGTGTTTAGCTTATTCTGAGAACATTTGTTGCAAATTTTGGACTCTGCGATATTTTCGGGACTGATAGGAACAAATTTAAAGCCACTAACTAAATGAACCAAAATTTGAATTATGCAGTTGTGGTAGCCGATTGGAATAGTTACAAATAAGATGAAATTTCACGGCATATTGTAAACAGAAACAATTACGTTTTTCAGAATATCTATGTTTCTGCTTCAGTTAAACTTAGCAAAAGTTTTATGTTAGTACCTTATATATCACACTATTGATCTGTACAACTCGTGTACATAATGAATTATGTGTATTTCTAATAATCACAACTTTCCTGGTTTTTAAATTTATTTCTTAAATCTGAGGTTTTAAACTTCGAATCTTCGCAATTGTGCCTAATTTTGCTCTGCTAAGAATGCTAGTTTTGATATCAGAACATTCACTTTTTTTCTGTTTCGTGAACATCTATCGTGTGTGTTTTATATAGCAAATGTGTTTAGATAAATTGAATGCACTCGACACTATGGCAGAAGCTAAAAAACTTCAGAATTTATAGATTTTGCACAAAGCTCTATAAATGACTACTTGATCATAGCCATCCCTAATTTTGAATCGATAGACTAGAGGATAAGCAACTAGTCAAAAGCACCCATGAACAAATCTTACACTACTCGTGTCTGACTGAATAGTGGAATTTGATTATAGCACACGCACACCCCCAAAATGTGCCAAATTTGAGACCTCATATTCACATTCCGGCCAAACTAACAACTAATAACACATACCCAACCCAACAGAAATTCAAACAACCTTAGTTGCTTTTCTAAATAAAATGTTGTCTTAATTAATTATAATATTACTTTACGAACCCTATCATATTGGTCATATTTAACCGAGATGTTTAACTTCACTGATGTCTCTAATTAATTACTTTTTCAACATATAAATTTGTTTATTTACAGGCTTCAACGTCAAATTATAGCTCTTCATTAAGTACTGAGGCAAACAGCTCTTTAAGTTTATAGGACATGGATATTTTTGATATCCACTAGATGGCGCTGTCAAGAGGATCCTAATATATATACACACAGTCTTGGCCCAAATGTTTTGTAATAAATAAGACCAATATTATTAAGATGGAATACAAATACACTTAATGTTGTCAAACTGCATGTTATATTAAACATCTATATATGTAATTTGTATAATGAGACAGGTTCTACGGACATCATGAACGATTTATTAGAACAGCAAACAATTTTATCAGACACCTGTAGAAAGATGTGTAATTTAGCATTTCACCTGTCATAACAAAACCTTACCAAATCATATATAATGAAAAATATAACATGAAATGATAACAAATAGCGTCTGTAACCTTATATCAGTCCATATTAAACATTCAGTACTTGGTTGATCCTCCTCGTACTCTAATAACCTCCACAAGGTGGCATGTCGTCGATGAGGTTATTGATGTAATCCACAGTGATTTTATCCCCAACTTGTCACTAGAAGGCGCTGCTACTCAGCTACAGTAGCTGTTTTAGGGTCGTGGTTAGCAATTTTCCGAATCGGTTCTACCCAACAGTTCTCAATGGGGTTACAATCTGGAGATTTTGTTGGCCTTGACAATCTTGTAACGTCCTACTAGTCGAAACAATCCTGTAAAATACGCACACTGTGAGCATTGGCATTATCATCCTGGAACACAAAGTTATTACTTAACATTGCAATAGCATATGGCAGAAATATCGTCTTTGTGTGATGCCTGTAGGAGGCGCCATTGACGTTTCCATGGAGGGTATGAAGAGGAGTTTTTCCACCATGATGAATAGCTGCCCATACATGTACTGCACCACCTTCTGTGTGTTCCCTGTGGGAAAGACACTCTTCCTTCATCTGTTCTCCAGATAAACGACGAACACAAATCTTACCATCGACCTTAACAAGCTGGAAATAGGACTCATCTGAAAAAAAAAACATTTCGCCATTATCCTAATTGTAAGTAGGTATTCTGTCTTGCCCAAGTAACACGATAATGGCGGTGAATTCTTGTTAATATCGGTTTGCAGGTAGTCCTTCTTGCAAAATAACTTTGTTTGGTCGCTCTCCTATTTACTAGTGTTCTGTATACCCTGGAATGAATGTGTTCATGCCATTCCTGCCGTAACGTGTTGCAAGACTTCTTTCGACTTTGACTTGTTAACCTGATCAAAACACGGTCATCTCGGGCAATAGTTTTTCGGTGTCTACCAGTAGACCTTCCTGGAACAACGTTTCCTGTAGTCCGATAAAATTTCAGGATTCTGGATACATTACACTGGGGTACCCTACTATTCTGGCAATGTCCGTTTGCTTCATACTATTTCTGAACAGTCGAACAATTTGACGCCCTATAACTTCTGGCACGTGACGAGGCATGACTCTATACCAAATATAGAGAAATTGTCTGAACAAAGCGTTGATCTGTTTCGAAAATATTACATCTAAAGCACACCGTTTTATACAAAACAAGTGTGTATCTGTGTTTTGACGAACAAATGTTCAAAAGAATTTATACAAACCAGAATAACAACTCGTACATGTTTGTCCGATCATACGCCACCTTCTCTGTTACCACTCGGGTATTTACTTAATAACTACTCCATATATGTAGACAATAACATCAGTATAGAACAGAAAGCAAACATTTTGGCCAATACTATATATATATATATATATGTGTATATATAATACATAAATTTCAGAAAGTGTATAAAAATGCTTAAACATAAATAGTTGATTTATATGAAGCTTATATAAATATTATCAGTTGTATTCATCTTTATTTACTACTTTCATTAGCGTGATCTTATATATTAAAATGTTAGTCTCCACGATAACTTCAACTGAGTACTTGTTGATATACAGAAATTTAGAAAATAGACGCAAGACTGTTTTTACAGCAATATAAAATATTCTAAAATATTTTGAGATACAGTCATTTTTAACTATTTATACATAGGTTGAGTACGTTATATTAAAACGATTTTGGAGCCTCACCACGTAATTAAAGTCCATCTCGCCACGTCCGATGATGTCCTAACGACTGTGAATCTAGACAACAGCCCTGCAGCGTAGTTGCCATTGCAAGTTGCTCCGTTACAAAGCCTCAACTGCAACTCATACACCAGATGGAATAACATAGATAACCATTCCATTCTCTAGCTGCTTGAGACATGGTACAGTTGAAATGATGTGTCATGTAAATAGCTTGTGTACACGTGACTTGAGTTGATTTTCCAGACGGATATGCTTCTTGCCTACGTTATGTTCTGTTGCCTGGGCTACGTGGACGGCTTTTACCATTGACATTTGTGTTCGTGGATTCTCACTTGTTACAAATTGGCGCACTTTGCCTACCATGTTTGAGGTACAACTTGTTGCAGGTCTTTTTCCTGGATGTTCCTGGTGTCCAATTTGTTCCATCTTCCTTTGTTCTTCAATACCATTAAGTATAAGGGATATATCCGTCTTGAAATTCTAAATCACCAATCCAAACACATCTTTATGATCTGAGTATATGAATATTTGGAATAAGAAAGGAATATTACATATCCTTCCCAAAAGCGGTGAATTTTTGATGGCATAACACTAAGAAAACATCCAATAATGTCAAAATGTAATTCTGATACATTCTGTTCCGCCATGACGTTATATCGGCTGTGGTTATAACTTGACCTGCCGATTTGAATATTTAAAATCGTTTTAACATAATGTATTCAACCTTGTACCAGTGCACAAAGAATTCCAAATGATACATAAAATATAATACAAAATGTATTATATGCCTTATCATATTTTTTTAAGAAAGAATTTTACTTTATTATGTCCACAGAACTTTGGTTAATTCAGAATATAATTTATTGTGCTTTTAGTGACTTAAAATACAGAATATCTTTACAATGTCTACAAAACTTTATTTAATGCACCAAATATGTAGTCTTCTTCAGTCAACAGTAATGACTTTTGCATGCGTCTTCACACTATCTCAGTTATTTCAGTAAGGCAAAAACCTATCTTTATAGTAACTCTAGAATTTAATTGAATACACAACCAATCTTTATAGTATCTCTAGAATTTAATTGAATACACAACCAATCTTTATAGTGTCTCTAGAATTTAATTGAATACACAACCAATCTTTATAGTATCTCTAGAATTTAATTGAATACACAACCAATATTTGTAGTATCTCTAGAATTTAATTGAATACACAACCAATCTTTATAGTATCTCTAGAATTTAATTGAATACACAACCAATCTTTATAGTATCTCTAGAATTTAATTGAATACACAACCAATATTTGTAGTATCTCTAGAAGTGAACACAACCAATTTCTATAGTATCTCTAAAACTACAGTGAACACACAACCAATTTCTATAGTATCTCTAAAACTACAATGAACACACAACCAATCTTCATAGTATCTCTAGAAGTGAACACACAGCCAATCTTTATAGTATCTCTAAAACTTCAATAGAATCTCTAGAACTTCAGTAAACATATAATCTACTTTGAACGTATTTCCAAAACATCAGTAAACACACGGGGCATCTATTAGTGTTTCTAGTGCTGTAGTAAACAAGTGTATCAGATTGCTACAGTTAAAGGCTTACCTGCCTGTTAAAGCTCATCTGGATATGCTTCAAATTACTACAATAAAAAAATTCCAGTTGCCTAATAACAACTCGCCCACACGTGCTACAGTGAAAAGGTTTGTAGCCTTGTCTCTAACTCTTGAAACACAGTAGAGTTTCTCTGTATGAAAAACAGAGAGTCGTTTTGCAAAATGAAACCTTAGTAATCACCAATATGAATACCAAACATCAAGGCGTAGGTTTTAGGCAGTATGTGGCTAGAGCTGGGGTAAATTGGGAAACATTATAAATGTTAATTTAAAACGTTTCTGTTGCCCGGAAAATGAACTATTTTGGACGTAACAAGTAATTATGTTTAACTATTCTGCTTTAGTCACAAATAGAAATCACATCAACACCATCTGAAGTAAGAAAAATGTTCTGCATGAAGTAAAGGTCCGCAATTAAAAACATATTATCCATAAACAGTGACATCACTGCCAACCGTTTCGTTTCTTAATTAATGAAACCATTGTGGAAACCACTAGTGTCCTTTCTTTCGAAGCAATATTTTCCTTATTAAACCAAAAGTCATTTTCTCCCTACTCTGGATATTATTTGAAAATCAGAATGGATACATAAAAGAAGGTATTAATGTAAAGTTCGATGAAAATATGCTACTTTTCATACAATCATTATAAAAATAGGAAGAAGAATTTGTTTTTATATTTGAGAGTATAGCGTCCAGTTATATATTTTTGGCAAGTTTTTGCACAAACTGACAAATGCTTTCCTGCTTTTCGTGATTTTTTTTTTTTAGATTAAAAAATTTCATAGGAGTTTTTTTCATTCTAATAGATATTGACACTTGTTTGTTGAATGAAGTTTTCACTTTTCGCCCATCTCAGGCTCAATAAGTTGATCATATTTTGAGATGCAGTGATGTAGCTAGTTGATTGTTCAGCTTAGGTTGTAGGTTACGAATTAGCAGTGCTTCCTTTTTTCTTAGCGTCAATTAATCTTTCGCTGAGTCTATTATTATGAAGTGTTCCTGTTCGGTTTTTCGACTCGAATCTTAGCCACCAGAATCAAAGAGAATGCGCATAACAGACCATTCAATAACTCTAGAATTTACAACCACCTAAACAAGGACTCTAACGAAACAGCTCCCAGTGATAACACTAAAATTAAATTTAGCCAGTTTAACAGCTCCCAGTGATAGCACTAAAATTAAACTTAGCCAGTTTAACAGCTCCCAGTGACCACACTGAAATTAAACTTAGTCAGTTTAACAGCTCCCAGTGATCACACTGAAATTAAACTTAGCCAGTTTAACAGTTCCGTCAAAATTATAAAAAGTAGCCATGAACTTCATCAAGTTTTGTCGCTTGGAACTTGTTTTACATTTTAGTTTTAGGTTAAGCGCATTTATTTTGAATTATACTAAAAACGATATATTTAGAGACTTTGGGATTTATGACAACCCACAATAAAAACCTACCCATACATACAAATGTCATATACTTGACATTAAATATCCAACATCTTATCTTCAACATATCTTATTAAACATTCCCGTATGATAACAAATGAAGTTTAACCTTTTCAACGTGGAAGGTAAAGTAGTACCTAACGTGAATATAAAGTGTATGCCTCTGTATACAACTAAGACATTAGGGAATAATGAGCCTCATTTGAGAGATTTGCAATTAAAGTATCAAATCTATTTTCTTTATTATGGCATTCGTTATTGAAAGAGGAACATGAAATTTATTAGGTTTCGCAGTGAAACTTGCTTTTAATGTACAATACATTTTAAAACTTGTCATCATCTCTCAGTTTGCTCTTCTTTAACATGATACAGAGTAATTGATATATACCTTAATATTTTCAAGCAACACGCGTGATATTGACCTAAACAAAAAACTATATTCTCATTACGAATAGTACATGAGATAAAAATTGTTCTCTTACGTATTCTAAGAATATCCAAAATGTGTTTCGAAACTTGGAACCCTTGATTCTAACTATTCCTGTTTCAAAGCAATATAAAGGTCAGTTTGTGTAATAGGTTCAGTAATCTAACCTCTGAGATTTTAACTAAAAACCAATAATTTTTCTACTCATTTATAACGTAATGGAAGGTTAATGTGAAAACGCCAGTGAATCTTCAAAAAATGTCTTACCTTTACAAATATCGTTATCTGTATCATTAGTGTTACAACCTCTTTTCCAACCTAAACCATCATTACTAGAAGGAGATCCAGGAGACGCTGTGGTGGGTGTTGATTCAGCTGAGAACGTCTGTGTTGCATTTCCAGTTGTATGCCGGAAATAATTGGCCCATAAGGTCTTCCCAGCGTCCTTTTTCAACCGTTTCTCTTTGGCTCGCCGGTTTTGAAACCACACCTGTACTACCCTCATGTCCAGTCCAGTGTCCTGGCTCAGCTGCTCTCTGATGTGACGGGCAGGTTTGGCACTGCGTTTGTAGGCTTTCTTTAACGTCTCCAGCTGCTTAGCAGTGATCGTAGTTCGGGGTCTTTTGCTGGCCACGTCTGCATTACAAAATGTTTTTTTTTTATAATACATCATTATTTTTATATAATGCAAAAAAGATAAGTCTCATAAGTCAAGAATCTAAACAACTAATCCCCAAAATAAAGTTATTTTTATTGAATATCACCGTTTTTATACAACTCATAAATACAATAAACCAATAAATTTGATCTATATTCAGCCTACTAATTTAGTATAAATTTTATTGTACTGATTAATTACATTACAAACAAGCTATCTGAATAATATAACCATCTTTTCACTTCTTGTAACACGAGAGATTAACAATTGCACGTAAGTACCACATTGTCAGATTTTAATGCTCAATATCTAGGCTGCTTACGCATCGTGTTTGACTTAATGCTTTCACTGTCTTATGTTGCGCAATCTCTGGCCATCACTTCTTTTGACAGTCTGGTCAGCACTCCTCCTAGCAGTCTGATCGGCACTCCTATTCACATTTTGGTCAGCACTCCTACTAGCAGTCTGATCGGCACTCCTATTGACATTTTGGTCAGCACTCCTACTAGCAGTCTGATCGGCACTCCTATTGACATTTTGGTCAGCACTCCTACTAGCAGTCTGATCGGCACTCCTATT
>NW_013666889.1:96476-114250 GCF_000517525.1 Limulus polyphemus | reverse complement strand
CACATTTTGGTCAGCACTCCTACTAGCAGTCTGATCGGCACTCCTATTCACATTTTGGTCAGCACTCCCATTGACAATCCGGTCAACATTTCCATTGACAATGACTTACGAGAAAAATAGTTTAAATAATTTGTGTATTTTTCAAGTTAAAAACCGTTTTGCTCCTGCCAAAAATCGTTGATATCCTACTGTAAATTTCTACCTTACTTTTAGGTCAATAAAAATAATGGTTTGATCTACATCTTACTGCGGACTTTGACGGTTTCGTAGTCATTCTTGCAGACCAACTTCCCGTCTTCCATGAGATAGAACAAGTCCCCGGTATTAAGAAGCTCCTTACACACAATACAGCAGAAACAGTGAAGATGGTAGACGTTTTTCTGGGCTCTCCTCACAATATTAGAAGGGAAGATTCCCTGACTACAAGAGGCACATTTTGTTCCATATCGCCTGTTCAAGAAAATAAATAGTTTCAGTTAATTGTTATCTAATTCCAGTCTGTTTTTTTACCTGAGCAACGTACAGGTTAATACACTATCAACACGATAAATAAAATATTACAAATTTAAAAACCTGTAAATATGGATCGTAAATAAATAAGGAAATAAGGCTGGAGATATTGTAGACATTATTTACTCAAATTATAAACCCATATTTTGGCTCCATGCTATTACCTAGAATTACTTTTGTTGGACTCAAAATAGGGATTTGTAGTTTCAGTAAATAATGTATACAATCTTCCAGCGTTGTTTTTTTTTACTTCTTTTACGATCCTTAATTGCAGGTTTTTAATTTCCCAATTTTTCATTTATCTTGTTTGCTGGCATTTGTAGGCTTAACTATAGGCAAAGGATTACTTGATATGGTAAGTAACTTTAT
This sequence comes from Limulus polyphemus, assembly GCF_000517525.1. Taxonomy (NCBI): domain Eukaryota; kingdom Metazoa; phylum Arthropoda; class Merostomata; order Xiphosura; family Limulidae; genus Limulus; species Limulus polyphemus. The sequence goes on along the minus strand of NW_013666889.1, from coordinate 113,371 downwards.
ACATTGTAAGGATAATAAACATAGCTGGTTCATGATGATTTACTGTATTTGACTATTTGATCACATTAATTCGAGATGTAAGATGTTAAGCTGCAGCTGGAGATTGTCATAGAGAATTGTTTGTGAATATTGTGAACATTTATAGTTTGGGGCAGATATATGTCTAGACTAAGACACAACCCACACTAAGAGTGTATGAAATGTTATTAGTAGGAAAACTGCCTTTTTTAAATAAACCTTCGTGACATTTAAGGTAAATATATTATATTAATGTGTGTGTAATAAAATTTAATATTATGTGTATTATTTTTTTTACTCCTTCCCTTCATGCATAATATAGGGATTTGCTCCCTAAAGACACCGACTGTATAGTGTACAAAGCATTGAGTATCTACGTGTTACAGTTATCTAATGTTCATCTGATATTGGCTGTCAATTCCCCTGTCACCCTGTACGTACGCTTTTTAAAGGTACTTTAGATATTTGTAAAAAAGCTAACTCCAAGGGGTAATGATAACATCGTTTACGCTAGAGTTATGATGTATTTAAGCCACACTAAATTATAGAAGAAACAAATCGACTTTTAATACCTCTACGACCTTCTCAGTACCTTATTTAGTATTCTACAAAAGGTTTGGATGTAATATACCAAGCCATTTTTGTTGTAGGCTGGCAAGAGAAGAATAAGAAGTATAAAAGTGCCGTTTATAGAGGATTTTCTTTTCTTTGTAAGTCTATAATACGTACATTTTACATTTTTATATGTGAACAGTTTTAGCAGTTAATAACAAAGATTTCAAAGTGTTGTTTGAACTGAATCTTTTCTGTGTAAGGTGCTTTTTGCCCGAACGTTCTATAAGGGTTATGTGCAATTCCTTGCGATCCTATTATGAACCACTATCATGGTTGATGTTGTTGATCAAGTTGTTGATTTCTATCTTCCTAAAATCTTAACTTAGTGTGGTGAGGTTCTATTACATTATATGCTAGTCTTAACTTTCTACTTTTGGAAAGTTTTGTATCCCATCTTTCTGATGTCATTATACCAAGTGTCTTAACTTTTTACTATGGTAAAGATTTGTATATCATCTTACTGATGCTGTTGCACCAAGTGTCTTAGATTTTTACTGTTGTGAAGGTGGCCCTCAGTGGAACAGCGGTAAGTTCACGGACTTCAGTACAATGCTAAAATCCGGGGTTCACTTCTCCGTGATGGACACGGCAGATAGCTCAATATGGCTTTGCTCTAAAAGCAAACAAACAAAAAAGTTTGTATTTCATGTTTCTGATGCTATTGCACCAAGAGTCTCAACTTTATACTGTAGTGAAATTTGATATGTTTTGCACAAAACATGCTACATGATGTTGCATAAAGCTGCTTAACTTTTTACTGTGATGGAACTACAGACTAAAGTATTTTATTTCTTCTTACAGAAATTATCACGTCAAAGCTTTATCCTTCATATTTAAGTTAACTAAGCCTCTAGCTGTCCTTTTCTAAATTCTTTAATCAAGTGGTTTATGTTCATAATTATTCTATATATAAATTATTAGCTGCATCTACCTAACAAGGCCTTCAGTCAGCATGCTTGACTCGCAATCTTCGGGTATAGGGATCGAAACTTAGAAAACATACTCGCTTTTTCAGCCGCGAGTTGGTTATGATATGACAGCCAATCGCATAATTCGTTAGTAAAGAATATTCCAAGAATTGGCGGTGCGTGCTGGCTGCCGATTGCCATTTCTCTCTTCGATTGTTCAAGATTAGGGCAGATAATCTTGGTAGCTACATAACATTACGTAACTCATCTGTTGTAGTTTAGTTAATTTTTCTTGCGTGTAGCATGAATATAATCATATTATATTTTAATATATTTGTACAAGTCTCAAGAATAGCAAACATTTAGACTGTTTGCCATTGACAGACATGTCAACAATCATCCTACTAGTATTTTAGTTTAAATGCATTGGTTGCTTGAACTTAATATATATATGTATACAAGAAATAACATCCTTTCAAGGTTATTAAGATGGGCTTTAACCATCTGACCAAATCCAGAGTAATATTTTGTATTAACGCTATACCAAAAAAAATATATATGAGTTTAACCTAACATCGTGTTCACTTCAGTTGAGGCAAAGACAATATTTTGGGGTCGTTAGCGCTTCCCTCCCTGAAAGAACAAAGATTTTATGAAGCATATTTGCATAGCAGTTTCCATGGTATAATAAGCTTACCTAAAGAAGTCATCCTTACATAACACTTGCCCATGGCGAGAAAAACATCTTGTTGTCATTGGTGTCTGACATTCTGCACACCTGAGACATTTGGCATGCCAAGTCTTGTCGAGCACTTTCAAGATAAACCGGTCTAAGATAACCTGATCACAACCGGCACACTTCTGGTTAGATCCTGAAGGAAAAAAAGCTTTATAGGGTATGGGTTATTTTATATAGAGTTAATAAACTGGAAATGAGACGTGGAGTAATAGAAACTAATGATAATTTTTAACTGCCATCACACAGTGACCTGTTAAAGAAATATATATATATATATTCTTACACCATCTGGCGGTTGTGGTAAATACTAATAATCAGGTTGCTTTGCTGATATAGTACCAGTAGAAAATTATTGTTAATATTACTATAACGAATTATATAGTTGAGGTTCATCATTCTTTCGTTATTATTAATCAATATGAACCACTGTTTGTTTTAAAATATAAAATGGAAGTGAACAGTCATTTCCATCAAGGAAAAAGGACTGGTTATCCTTGTTTATGAGAAGCCAAAAATTATTTTACAGCATGCTAAAACAACATGAAAGAAAATTGCTAATTCGTCAATAGGTTGCCCCAGCTAGTGGTTTGATGAATAATAATATCTCATTTAAGACAAACATTAAACTATAACTGCGAAGATAGAGAAAGACAGACCATTATTTTCAATTCAATTACAAAATGTCTAAATTTTTTAACTCGTGTCTTTATTTTTTTCTACTTTAATCACCAAATTTCTTTCATAAAAGTCGTTCAAGTATAATAGTGTTGCTGCAGTTTCAATAAAACATTGTGTACCAGACAGTGAATGAAATTTGCTGACAAAATTAATTTTATGAGTGTCTAAAAATCCCAAGAATGTCCATTCATTTTGATACATTTCATCCTATCTTTACTCTATAAGTAAAGGCCAATATAACTCATTTAAATACGCTTTAAAGCATTATTAAACCCTATCCCAGCTACAGTACTATAACAAAAACGTACAAACCATTAAAAGCAAATCCAACTGCGTTTTCCACATGTTCTGTGTTTCCGGCCTTCATTGCTATCCAAGATTGTTAATTTTTCTAAATTCCCAAAATATCAAGCTAATGTATACAATTTGCGTGCTGAAATCCACAATACCCAATAATTGATGGTCACGAACATGTATACATTCACACGTGCATTCATGGATACATATAGTTTGGACATATTTTTCTATGCATGCACGCGTAGATATGCTAAAATATTTATATTATTTTCTTACTAAGAGGCGGAGATCCATCTATATTAAAACGAGCCGTTAATGGTTTGATAATGAATCTGCAAAGCTAAATAAATGTAAATAAGGAAAGAAAGTCATTTTCTGATCATTATTTTATTCTGTGTATGTAGAAAACTAAAATACAGATGTGTGTGTGTGTCTGAATTTTGGCTCGTTGTTGAATTTAAGTTCGTGTTTATCTAACATCAAAGTTTGGACTGTGTTTACTTAACGTTATGCTCCCCAGTGGCACAGCGGTATGTCTGCGAACTTACAACGCTAGAATCCGGGTTTCGATACCCGTGGCGGGCAGAGCACAGATAGCCCATTGTGTAGCTTTGTGCATAACTACAAACAAACTTAACGTTATATTTCGAGTTAAATTTAAATATTTTTGCTCACATACGAATTCTGGGTAAATTTGAAACGCGTTTCTCTTACATCAGATTTCAGTGTAAAACCTATTTATATGTGTTTACATAACACCCATTTTCGTTGCTATACTTAAACTTCTGTTCAATTTATATTCATTTGTGTTTAGGTGACACCGGATTCGGTGTTAATATTACAACCAGTTCGGTTCTAAACTTTGTGTTTAGCTGTTACCCTATTTCGGTGTTAACATCACACCAAATTCGATTTGAAACTTTAATTTGTGTTTACGTGACACCATTTTCGGTGTTAAGTTTAAAATCTCGGGCGTGGGCTGATGGTGACCAAAAGGTTATGTCGTGTGATAGTAGTCAAAGTGTGGTTAGATAAAGGAAACGTGTGGATAGTTTAATTGCACTGATTGAGGAAGATGTGGATAATTTAGTGTGGTTAGATAATTTAAAGAAGACGTGCGGATAGCTTAATGGCATTGGTTGAGGAGGATGTGGATAATTTAGTGTGGTTAGGTAATTTGAAGGAGACGTGAGGATAGCTTAATGGCATTGGTTGAGGAGGATGTGGATAATTTAGTGTGGTTAGGTAATTTAAAGGAGACGTGCTGATAGCTTAATGGTAATGGTTGAGGAGGATGTGGATAATATAGTGTGGTTAGGTAATTTGAAGGAGACGTGAGGATAGCTTAATGGAAGTAGTTGAGGAAGATGTGGATAATTTAGTGTGGTTAGGTAATTTAAAGAAGACGTGCGGATAGCTTAATGGCAGTGGTTGAGGAGGATTTGTGTTGTGTTGTAAGCGTAATTACTGTGCTTGTTTACATTGTTAAAATAAAAAAGCGTTATGATAATTTTGTGATATTAGTCAAAAGGCATTCAGGTAAAGTATTCAAGAAGTGTGTGTTAATCATGCTCCATGCAGGAATTTGAATAAATTACATATTGACTATCACACACATGTTTCTTATGAAATGACTGTGTATTATTAGCTATAATTGCTAAATACATAGATGCAAGTAAGTACGTTGAATGTTCTAATTTCAGGAATGAGTGAAATAGTTGTAAGATAAGACACGGGGGATAGTTCGCAATTTGAAAGTCTAAATAGCAGAAGAGAAAAAGAAGTTATCTAACGTTTATAAGAGGAAGTCTTTTTTTTTAAATTAAAATTCAAATTATATTTACTGATAACTAAATGGAGAAATACGCGTAGATCGATAACCAAAGATAAGTCTATTATCTTAATTTGGGTCCAGATTTTTTCCTTTAATATTAGTTTAATAATTTCTGTTAATTTACTAAACTGTAAGACAGCTATCCACCAATAGGAAAAGGTGTAGATAGATAAAGACGTCACAACTCACAGGCATGTCAAGGTGGTTAGGGTGCTCAATTCGCAATCTGCGGGTCGTGCGTGTCACACCAAACATGATCGCCTTTTCAGCCGTGGGGGCGTTATACAGTGACGGTCAATCCCACTATTCGTTGGTAAAACAGTAGCCCAAGAGTTGGCGGTGGGTGGTGATGACTAGCTGCCTTCCTTCTAGTCTAACACTGCTAAATTAGGGACGGCTAGCGCACATAGCCCTCGTGTAGATTTGCGCGAAATTAATAACAAACAAACACAACTCATAGCATAAAGCATAAAATACGGTGCACAATATCTATGAATGTTGCTTTACTGAAAGTCATATAGTTAAGGCAAAATTTACCAACGTCACATGAAATGTGCCTAAAGAAATTTTCTATCCTAACTAAAATTGTGTAAATGAAATCATGTCGTGGTTCCAGCCGTTTTTTCCTGACTGATGATAGCTGTTTTAAACTAGACAGAAATCTATCGACGAATGTTTAGTTAATATTTTATTTTACCAAAACTTTTTCTATATTCTAATAGAACATAAATAATAATGTTAAACATTTATATCACCTTGTGTTCAGCTTTTGTAGAGTGTATTCTGAAAATACATAAATTCGCTATCGGCACGGTAACTTCCCGATCACACGCACACATCCGTGTACAAGCTCATTAGCGTGCGCGTCTCGCGCTTTCCCGGAAATACCCAATAAACTAAAACTTTTTTATCTATCTATTACTGATGTATTTCCATTTGTATAGCAATGCTAGAGATTTTATTCATTATTCATGCCCATACACTTACAGGCTTCTAAGAGGAACCCGTGATTGAGGTATCTCACCCTCTAATGACATCGTTTGTTTATTGTGTTTTAGCACGGAATATAGCATTTAGCGCACTGTCTGTTCAACCTACGTGTAAATGTCTTTTTTAACCAGAGATTGGATAGGTTCACAAACAAATAATCAAAATACTCATTTTTCTAAGTCTTCAAATCTTTCAAGTTCCGATGGATGACTAGCAGCTTTTTTTTGGGGGGGGGGGGGTCTGAAATTCCATTGAACTCTGAAACTTAGGCACGTGATTCATCACTCGCTCCAAACGAATTAATATAGAAATTTGTGAATACGGTAGAGATGAGAAAAAAAACGTAGTATCATCCGGAGAGCTGGTATAGCCTTGTCCTCTTCAATCGCTTATCTAGTAAATACGAAAGAGAGACATGAAGAAGCCAAACCAACGACAATTGAATGAAGCTGCTCACACATATGCCACGATCAATCAAGTTGCTCGCCCCGTAAATACAATATAGATACTTGAAGAGACCTAAACAACGGCCAATCAAGTCGCTCACCCAGTGAATACAATAACAATATTTGAAGAAACTAACACAATGATCAGTCAAGTCGATCACACGATAAATACAACAGAAATATTCAACATAATAATAAACCAAGTCGAATACAATATGAATACAAGACAGTATTTGAAAACAGGAATGCAACAACCAACAAATCGCTCTACGGTGAATACAATGCTTGTTTTAAAAACACAGAAATGTGGTGCGTATTTCAGTCGTCCAAATGATCAAACAAGTAAAAACTGTTAAACACGAGAAATGTAAATTTAAACCTAAACTTCCACATAGTTGATACAAAAGCCCCATGTAATTGCTCATATTATAAGGTAGTTATGTTTCCACAGAGAGACGTACAGTTTTTCTAATGTTTCTTCTTTCTTTCTTCTCCTTCCAAACACTTTTCAGTCAATTACCTGTCAGGGTTTTAAGTATATGTGGGCTAAGGATTCTTCTACAGTAGGTGTCTGGGACTTTTTGACGATAAATTCGACAATAAACGGACAGCACACACTCCACTTGTTTTAAAATAATATATTCAAAACAAGTCAAACTATGTACAAAAATTATTTACACTATAGATATCACAGTTGTATCTCCAACTCTAAATGGTTCTCTTTTATTGTCAAAAGTCCACTTAGGCTCATTCAATTACTTTAGAGTCCAATTGACAAGACGAATTATTTTTCTCTACGCTTATCAGTAAATAAGTCACTTACGTTACCCCGTGGGTTACTACAGTTGTATCCTGAACCTTAAATAATTGTCTCCTTTTCGTCCAAGTCCATACAGACGGGTTCAATTACTTTAGAACACACTTTGACCAGACAATTATTCTCTTTATCTTTATTAAACTGTGAAACTCACTTTAAAACATCGCCCATTACAGCTAATAACTCACACATTTTCTTTTGCTAACAAATTTTCTGACTGAACTACGCTTTACTTCGCTTATCTTTGCTTCTTTAGTCCTTAACTTGCGCTCGTTTGGTCGCATATATTTCTATTTTGATCACTGAGGCCACGAACTTTCTATAAACTACGCGAGCGACGGTATAATGTAACAATACTCACTTAAGGTAACGAAAAAATACCGAAGATTCGAGTAATTTGGCGTCAACAATACTACAACAATTGAATCACACACTCAACGTACGATTTTTAACTCTTCTGTTATAAAAAATAAATAATCATTTAACATTAGATCACTAAATGAAATAAATAATAACTCTTACACTAAATAGTATTGTATATCCGACATTACCATTCTTTCATTTCTTGGTGTATTAACTTGAAACTTGGTAGGAATATACCTTGATCTAATATGCCCAGACAGATTTTTCATTTTTTCGATGTAGTCCTTTTTAAGTATCTTATGGGATGAAAGGTCAAACAACTCAAAAATTTATATTTTGGGCTCCTGTGCGATCATATTTATAGCAATAAAGATGAAAATTGACACAAATATAAATTTTCACGCGCCCAAAACTTTGACTTAAAAAAGTTAGATTTCCTCATTTTGAGTCTTTTTAGGGGGTCAGAGCTCACAAAAAAGTATAATTTAGGGGTTAGGGGTTAATTACTTAGCCATATTTTGACCAATATACGTGGGATTTGGTACAAAGATACTTTCCTACAGATTCCACACATTGACAAACAAATATGGTGAGCCTGTTCATTTTTAGTAATTATAGGGGTCAAGATGCCACGAAAAGGATAATTTTAGGATTTTTTTGACAATTAGTCCGCTATGTTTTGGCCAATTTACATGAAATTTGGTTCAAATATGCTTTTTTTTACTAGTCCCATACATATGCATACAAAAATTTGGAATATGTCCATTTAGTCATTTTAGATAGGTCAAAAGGTTATGTAAACCCATAATTTTAGGGGGCATTAGTCAATTACTTAGCCTTGTTTCTACCAATTTACTTAGAATTTATTACAAAGACACTCTTTGCAGGTCCCAAACATTGATATAGACAATTTTGGTATTTTTGTCTTTTGCTCAATTTTTCAGCGGGGAAAGTACAATTTGGAATTTTCGTGAACTATTCGTGTGTATATATTAACCAACTTACATGGGATTTGGCTCACAGATACCTTCTTACAGGTTCCAAACAATGATATGGGCAGTTTTCGATTTTTGTAGTGTCAAAATTGGACATGCTAGGATTGGGTATGTGGAGACATTTTGTATTCGCTCGCGAATGTTGGCCTCTTTAATTATAATGAAAGTGGCTCAGTAATAAATGAGTTGTTCATTCTAGTCGTTCGTATAATAATTACAGCCTTTAAAATGGAATAATGTTATGTTAATTCTATTCGATCGTGTAACTACATCGAAAATGACTTAGAAATACAATAAATGAGATGTTTATAGTACTTACATTGAAAGTGACTTGGAAATACCATAAATGGAATGTTTATTCTAATCGATCACATAATAATTACAATGAAAGCTGCTTAGAAATACAATAAATGAGATGTTTATAGTACTTACGTTGAAAGTGACTTGGAAATACCATAAATGGAATGTTTATTCTAATCGATCACATAATAATTACAATGAAAGCTGCTTAGAAATACAATAAATTGGATGTTTATTCTAGTCGCTTGTATATTAAGTACAGTGGAAGTCTTAAAACATTATATTTTCGTTCAAGTGATATAGTAACGAAATTATTCCAATAAATGGCATAATACGTTTTCTATATGTTTCTTTGGTGTATTTAAGTGTTTTACTCTTACAAAAAAAGAAACCTATCATTCTATAGGTATTTGAAGAATTTGTAGCATATCGCCACAACTTAATTATTCGTGTTATTAGCCGACACTGGGCAGCTTGTACATAATTGAATAAACAGAGTTGTTTAAACATTTGTCTAACAACAAGTAAAAGCTTAGAATGGTCTATTCTTTCATTGGGGTGTGTTTGTAACATTCCAAGCTTTTACTTGTTGTTAAACAAATGTTTAAACACTCTGTTTATTCATATATGTTTCTCTGTTGTCGCTCAGAGTGACGGTATTAATAGAAGAACGATCTTGATACCTACATGGTAACTTCAGTAGCACCGTACAAGATCGGTAAATACGTTACATTATCTTAAAACTATGTGTTCGGTGTGTGAATTTGAATGATTTCGTGTTTGGTAAATCAAACAGCAGAATTTGTTTACCTGATACGAGTGTCAGGCCCCCCAGTGGCACAGCGGTATGTCTGCGGACTTACAACGCTAGAATCAGGGTTTCGATACCCGTGGAGGGCAGAGCACAGATAGCTCATTGTGTAGCTTTGTGCTTAACTTCAAACAAGCAAACGAGTGTCAGTTCTTGTGAAAGAGCTATAAATGAACTAGTAAAATTATAGCTGTGACTTAAAAATGCTTTGTTTGTAAAAAAAAATATTTTTAATAACAAATTACTGATATTAGCTGTTCATATTAAGACCAAGTTTACAGAAATATATTCCTGAATTTTTACTACTTTTTTATAATTTCATTGTATCATGATTCGTTGGTACACAGCAGTTTACAAGTTCATTTCAAAACACGTTAAATAATTACTTACTACTAGATAATGAATACAGATAACTTAAAATTTAAGTTTTAGGGACGAACGACTCGACCATAAACGACAGAGGAAACAATTCGACTAAAAGATATATTATTGTGCTTCTAATTTATAAAATGTAAAATAGCCAGCTAACCTATGCCATAGAATACTTATTCATTTACCTGTTGAATAAAGACATAGGAAATTCACAACGAACAATCAAACTTGTATGTTTAAACATTGTTTTTAGACAAGTATTTAAAAATTATGCCATAATCTTCTTAGTTCACAGTAATCGACTTATTATAAACAATGTAACAGAAGTTCAGAAACTAATATTTGAATGACTGAAAACAAACAAACAGATAACTGTACAGGCTAGATAATGAATATGATAATAATATAATTTGCTTTACGAGGAGTAGAACATTTGTTTTTAAAATGTTTACTCTATTAGGTAGAAAGATACTTTTTGATACTTTTTATTAAAACAACCAAATCATTTTTTACAAGTTTGACACCAAATAACCAATTTTTATAAGGATATAAAGACATATTCATCCATTACATTACTTACATGACAAATCTGTTACTCTTATCTGTAACATCTATAAATAATTATTACATATTACTACATACTTAAAATGGATGATATTGTAATATAATAATTTCCTTTAACTATATTCAGTAACCTCAGAAGTAATAGTTGTAAAATGTTGAAATAATTTTGGATACTTTTATTAAAACATACAAGCTGTTATTTTGCAAAATCCAATCACATCATCAACTATTTAATCATCAACTAATTAATAAATTATCCAAAAGGAGGAAATTTCACAATATGTTGAATTATAATAACGATCGACATTCTTGAATCCAATTTTTTAAAATAATTCTAATTCACCAGTTTGTTCGGCCCACATTTTTTCTAATGTAATCCGTGACTTCAATCTATTAATGAAATTACGTAGCTATTTCTCTTTAATAGATAGATAGATACACTTAATGGATGTCCATGGAATCGTTTTCGAAAATGTTATTTTAAGCACAGTTTAAAATATTAGATATATTATTAAATACTAAAAAAAAAAGATATCATAAAATTAATGCTTTTTTCAAATACTTATTCAAGTAAAAGGCTTCTTTATGAAAAAGAAAATACATACTAAAATCATCATTGTATCTGTCTTTTCAACTTGTTTTCATTTGGCGCACGTGTAAATTGAATAAGTAAGTTGAACATGAAATACATCTCATAAAATAATGCATAACATGAAAATAATCAAATTACATCCAAATGCAGATCATAAAAATGATCAATTATATTTAGATGCAGAGCATGAAAATTATCATTTATATTCAGGAGCAGAGCAGGAAAACAATCGGCTTACATCCAGATACAGAGCACGAAAATGACAGTTTACATCCAAACACATAACGTTAAAATATCTAACTTACATTCAGATACACAGCATGAAAATAATTTGCTTACTTCCAGAAGCAGAGCACGAAAATAACCACACTACATCGAGATTTATAGCATAAAAATGATCAGTTACATCCAGATGCAACTCATGAAAATATTTAACTTAAATCCAGATGTAGAGCATGAAAATAACCAACTAACGTTCTTCATGAAAATAGCCTGCTTACATTATGGAAATAACTAACTTACATCCAGTTTCAGAGCATGAAAATAACCAAGTTGCATTCGATGTCCAATGTGTTCAGAACTTTTTAATGTAAAATGATTCACAATGTTAAGTTACATATTTAACTAAAAAAAAAAAAAGATGCGAGTCATTCATTCTATTTTGTCGTTTAACTTTTTTTTTTTGCGAATCTTCTTTGTATATTTTTTAGTTATATTTAACTAAAAAAATATATAAATATGTTTGAGTGTGGAAAAGCGTTAAGTATCTATTTTGACTCCGTTTTATTATTTTCAATATTAAAATAAAAACTAAACATAATTTTCATACTCAGCTACATGCATAGTAATTGAATTACAATTGCCACGTGCAGCAGATTGAAATGTGTCGTTTTTTTTATATTCTAGTAAGTAGCCAGAAACTAAAATTGTAAATATTTAAGTAAATAAATTCCCTGTTAAACCGTCATTCAATAGTAAGTAGGCAACAATGATTTATCAGCATAAATAAGAGTTTTATTGATGGTGGAACATACTACATGTTTTGACAGAACATTGGTGATTTGAGAATATTTATTACTGTATGTATATATCTCCTTAAATAACTAATTTCGTTTAAGATAAAAATTATATATATGAATTCAGTACACAAAACAAAAACATCTTTATCTTAGATAAATGTATCTTTAGTTGTTTTATTTAGCATCTTTAATGTGTTTTATTTTTGTAGTTCATATTACGATAATGCCTATTTATCTTTTTCACTTTTAAGTATTTATCTTAGTTGGTTTAACCTGTTATTTAGGTTTTTTATCTTTTTATCTTTTTCACTTTTAAGTATTTATCTTAGTTGGTTTAACCTGTTATTTAGGCAACATGGAATCGAGCTGTTAACATTTTACAGTACAAGCGATTCAGTTTTGTATTTTTTATATCGCTGATTTTGTTGGTCGTCTGAGGCAACACTGGAATGAGAAAGCAGTATTTGCAAGAACTAAAGTCACGAGTTAATAATAGGTTGTAAAAGTTTTCTTATCAGGAATAGCATAGTTAGTTAAGAATAAAATTTTCTTAAAATGTCGATGAAGGAGAAAATCGTGACCTACTGTGCAATGAGGAAGAAGTGTATAAACTCAAGCTGCTAGGATCCGGATCGCCGCTAGGGTCATCAGTCATCTCGCTGGGAACTGAGGAGAGATCGGTAACTGTTCCCATGGGATGTCAACTGTGAGACAAGACTATTCGGACATATCAATGGCCTAGTTCACGTCATATCTCGTTGTTCAACCGTCTACGTTAGTCAATAAGCCCATTTGCTCAACCACAACAACAACATAAAATGCAACTCTTAACAATTGTTTTTTATTAAATTCTAAATAATATTTTCTGTTCTCTTTTCATTCAAGTTGAATTATATGCTCAATGACAAAAACTACACGAGCGTTTTAGTAAATGTCTACCTTTGTGCGGACGGTATCATCAATGGAGTAATAGTTAATGAACTGTCCCACGGAATGCTCACGACCACACTAAGCACGCGCGGAAGAGATCAATCTATATTATAAGTTTGAGCGAATAGTAAGTAATCTGCACGTCACAGCGCTTCCTTTGATTGGTGTGATTTCAAATACGGGGAAGTAGCATTTTGCTGTTATTTGCTGTTTCTAATAAAAGGTTTGGAACATATAAGCGTTAAAGCTTTGAGATATTAATGAAAAATCACAAGAAAAGCACACAGCACACTAAATGGAGTAAACATAATACTTCAACAAATACGAAATTGCACAAAATTACAATGAATTTACAATACTATATATATGTCTAGTATTTATCTTTCAGAACTTTCTTTAAATTTTGGAAAAGAAATGTGTCGGTCAGAGTTGTAAGAGACATCAGAATTTTGAATAAAGATATATCTAAAAAGGCTAGTTTAATGTATTGTTATCATTTTGGACGTAAACGTTTCTATCAAGGAATGAATGTTCAGTATTTGGAAACTGTTCGTTCTGGGAAGACTATTTTTCTTTGATGCAAAAATTAACATAACATTTTTCAGCAAAATTAAAACAGATAGGCTTAAGTATAATCTAAAACGTCTTTTGATTCACTTAAACTTTAACCTGAAAATTCAGTGCTTTCATAATGTTTAATGGTGTGTCCAGAGATAGGTAAAATATGTATAGAAATGGGTCCATTAAGAGTAACAGGTGAATTGCCTTTGTTGTTGTACGTTGTAATTAGTGATTATTTCGACTATTTGTATTATTTTGATCAATATTAAAGGGTAAAGGAATGTGGAGCAGCATTTCCGTTGACATCAACTAGTTAACAAGTAACTTAAAATATAGAACTTCTCATCGGAAAATGGAAGGCTTGTAAAATGGGTAGTTTTCTTAGAAAAGACGAAATATGACATTAGCAAATATATGAAGAAATATAAATTCCAATCTGCCATTCGATACACCACTTACCACATATCCTCCCGGAGGATCAGCGGTAAATCTCTGGGCTTATAACGCTAAACATCGGGTTTTGATACCAGCTGTGAGTTGAGCATAGGTAACTCATTGTGTATCTTTGTGCTTAAAAATATACAAACAAAAAAAAAGCACTTGTCACTTAGTGAGTTTTAAAATGATTCCACCTCTCGTCAGTAACAAATCAAAAAACAAAACTAGACTTCTTGTAGTGGCGATATGTATGTTAATTGAATGTCGTCTTTGTTGTCCTTTGCTGACCGCAGTGAACCTGTATCAAAGTCAACCAAAATGGCATACATATGATATACAGATCACATTTTATCGACTTGCCCTCATTGAAGTTTACCGATGAGGATAAATACCCCTAAACTTGTATAACTGTATAACTTGTATAACCTGTATCAAAGTCAACCAAAATGGCATACATATGATATACAGATCACATTTTATCGACTTGCCCTCATTGAAGTTTACCGATGAGGGTAAATACCCCTAAACTTGTATAACTGTATAACTTGTATAACCTGTATCAAAGTCAACCAAAATGGCATACATATGATATACAGATCACATTTTATCGACTTGCCCTCATTGAAGTTTACCGATGAGGGTAAATACCCCTAAACTTGTATAACTCAATTACAAATGGTGAATCGAATATATATTCTTACTTCTTTATAATATCTTAAATAGTATGTCTGCTGAACATTCCGGAAGAATAAACCAGTAACACAAGTGCTACGTATTCTTTAAAACCTATACAAATATACATTCACTGTAGTGAGTAAAAAAGACAACCAAAATACCAAACATATATGGTTTTTTTTGTAGGTGGGGCACAAATGGTATCATGAATTTTGAAAACTAATACCCGAAAGGAAGGATACGTATATAACACGTAGAGTTGATGTATATCCAGCATTACGTTTTTAGCGTAAGTGGTATAATAATATAAAATCCTGGTGTTGTATATGAAGCATCTGGGTGTTACGCGTATCAGGCTCGTATATGATAAAGAATGATATATGGCTTTAACATCTGTAAAGGATGTACCTATAGTTTTGAGTGAGTATACTTTTAGCATTTAGTGATACACATCTAACATTCGGGGATAGGATAGTTAGCAACTTATTGATATATACTGATTTTAAACAACCGTTCTTCGTCATACCTTCAACTCTGGGTCTTCCATTTTCACGTATCAACCTGTCATTGAGTTGATGTTCACCATTTACAAAAAACAATTCACTCAATTCAAACGTATATGGATATGTGTAACAGAGGCACCTAATATATACGGAATAAAACATTAAATACAGATTTTTCTTTACATTATCCATAGGTCAGTTTAGCGTCGATTAAAAAGTATTTTGCGAAATGTTTATGTTATAGAAATCGCCACGTGAAAGCCACAACCTCGTTCTTTGACTTTATTTGATGCTTTGTCGAAGTTCCTAAATTGTAAAGAACTTATAGTCATAGTAAAGTGTTTATAGTCATATTTATTTGTTGTCAAGAGCAACCTGCGTTTTCCAAGTGCAAGGATCGAGCCACGAACTTTAGGGTTATAGTCCATTTGTTTGTTGTCAAGAACAAGCTGAACATTGGGTTTTTTGCACTCTGCCATTGCAAAGATCAAGCCACGAATTTTAGCGTTATAATCCCTCAGGCAAACCACTAAGCCCATCAAGGGAAACTTCTGTGGTCATGTTTCAAAACAGTTGCTATTCTTAGGTCATGTTTCAAAGTTTGTTTTACATTTGACACGGACTGGATATTGCGTATTTCTCACATTCTAGCTTTGAAATGATTATGTCCCTGGAAAGGAACTTAGAGACATAGCTTTCAGGCTTTTTCTACACACACACCAAAATATTATGTTTAAGAAGAAAAAAATCGTTATCATCTAAGACTTTGATTTTTATCATATTTTTGGACATCTTAAATACATGTTTCTTTGAAAAACATTCATTCATAATATTTAAATATCAAGAGTACAATATTTTAGAAGCAGCGTAGAGCAAGATTTAAATATAAAAAAAAATTAGTGTTTTTTTTTTTTTCAAAACAGTCCCCAGTGATTCAGCGGTAAGATTCAAAATTCGGTGCTCAGTTAGGTGGCGAATACAACGCAAATAGGTTATTATGCATTTTTGTGCCAAAAAAAAACCCCACTAATTTTGTTTGTTTATCTTTGGATATTCGCGCAAAACTACTCAAGAGCTATCTACGCATAGCCGTCCCTAATTTTTAACTTATAGATTATAAAGAATGTGGCTAGTCAACATCATCCATCGCCAACTCTTCTCTGACCAAATAATGGGATTTGACTCAAATAAATATTTTTCTTTAATCTTGAGCTGAAAGCAAAGTATCAATTCAATAAACAACTATAATACTCTATCTGTTTAGGGTAACTGTGCATCTATAGTTTTTTATGTGTTTTGACCTTAGTTTAACCTCTGTGTGTTTCTGTGTATGTCTGCCCAAAATTGTCAGACGAACTTTGGCGAAACTTTATTTCTATTAACCTTTACTTATAATGGCTGGAGACGGCTTAAATGGGTAATGAAGAAAA
>NW_013666889.1:94006-95476 GCF_000517525.1 Limulus polyphemus | reverse complement strand
CTAGCCCTCGTGTAGCTTTTCGCTACATTCAAAACAAACAAACAAACAAACCCTCCCAGTATAACGTCCTTGATTTTGATAGAACATATGTTGTCACCTTATTGTATCTTTGTTTGAACAATATCATATTTTTTTTAATTCCTTGTTAAACGAGTCCAATATTTTTGTTCGGTAGGTTCATTATCAGTAATACAAGTTCAAACATTAAGACCGTTTCGCAAAAAATAGTCTTCTGCTTATTCATTTATTAAATTTAAATTTTGACTCTGAGGAATCGAATCCCTCCTGGATTTTAGAGTTGTAAGTCCTTAGATGACAGTCTTATGTGGCTTAAGTTGGAAATTTGCTTACAAGCTTCTGCAATAAACTTTATGTTTACGGTTGCTCGTTGCAAAAGATCAATATAAAATACGAGTTTTGATATGTTAAAATGTATTTACAAACGCCAGGCCAAATTGTTCTACTGAGTATGTGGAAGAAGTCACTAAGGGAACCAACTGGCTATGTTAGCTACGCCTCGTTCTGCTGTATAAGCTGCACCAAATAGACAATATCAGCATTATCTAAAACGTTATTTGTCAAACCAAGCGAGTTCTTTCAAACAAAACTGGCTGTTACACTAGAACAAATTACATACATTAATTTCACATTGATCCAACGAGTTAAGAATTCCAGGCATGTCTCGTTAATTGTTAAGAAAACCCCCATATATATATGCACTGTTGATATGATAAAAAAAAAAAGTGGAACCAACGTTGCTATGTTTTCCATTTACCCTCAACAACAAAGGTTATATTGTCAACGTGGTGAGGTGACAGTTTTTCAAAAAGTGCTTTATGAATGATCTTTGGATCACGTTCATTACCACAAAACAAAACGTTCTGCGCTAGCCCGTGGTCCCGGGCGTGATCAGTAGTCGCTCGAGCCGCACGCCACGTGTTGTTCATGCGCGGTTAAGCACTTTGATTAGTAACAATGAAGAGACGGGAAGCGTGTTCAAATTTGGTTGTGCAGCATGAAGACAGATCACGTGCTTGCTCGTGAAACATTTAGTTACATAAGCTACATATGCGCTTCAGGTAAGCACGTGTGTAACGTGTGAAGCCGATAGCGGCTAACATTTTGCTCTGAAACCATTACAAACATCAGATGAAAATTCCATATACATGTTTTTATTTAAATATAATATTTTCGAAATAAAACAGAAAAGTGTAAAAAAATGGAAACACACACATCGTTATCTGGACACTTTATTGTTTAGAATCAAACTACCGCACACATTCGTAGTTATCTGGATACTATTGGTTAGAATCAAATTACCGTACACATTAGTAGTTATCTGGACACTTTATTGTTTACAATCAAATTACCGTACACATACATCGTTATCTGGACACTTTATTGTTTAGAATCAAACTACCGCACACATTCGTAGTTATCTGGATACTATTGGTTAGAATCAAATTACCG
>NW_013666889.1:90813-93147 GCF_000517525.1 Limulus polyphemus | reverse complement strand
AGTATTGTTATACAAGAAAACAGATATTTAGCTGTTTCCAAGTGACAACCTTTGATGTTAGATGATGCTGATTACAAGTGTTGCAACTAACCAACCACTCATGTAAAAGTTACTTCCTTGCAATACATATTGTTATACAAGAAAACAGATATTTAGCTGTTTTCGTAGTTATCTGGATACTATTGGTTAGAATCAAATTACCGTACACATACATCGTTATCTGGACAGTTTATTGTTTAGAATCAAACTACCGTACACATACATCGTTATGTAGACACTTTATTGTTTAGAATCAAACTACCGTACACATACATCGCTATCTAGACACTTTATTGTTTAGAATCAAACTACCGTACACATACATCGCTATGTAGACACTTTATTGTTTAGAATCAAACTACCGTACACATACATCGTTATGTAGACACTTTATTGTTTAGAATCAAACTACCGTACACATACATCGTTATGTAGACACTTGATTGTTTAGAATCAAACTACCGTACACATACATCGCTATCTAGACACTTTATTGTTTAGAAGCAAACTACCGCACATATACATCGTTATCGGGACACTTTATTTTTTTGAACCAAACAACTTTTCTAAGCTAAGAAAAACAGAAAGTTGTATGAAATGGTTGTTTTATGAGAATCGATGACACGTGTATTTCGAGCACGAACACTTCTGAAGATGGATATCTGATGTAAATAAACTTGACAAAACGGGAAAACATATAATGCAGAACAAATACAATAACTGTATATGGAAACATCAAGAACGAAAATCATATCGAGGATGGAGACTTATCAAGCTTCTCTTTATATCACTGATGTTTCATTATCATATATATATATATAACTTTGATGTGATCTGTCTTTTCTGTTTAAAAAATAATTAGTTTCTTAGGTATCTTTATCATGAACGTTTTGGAGTTATAACCACGTTTTACTTTTCAGTAAGGATATACAAGAGTGTAATATCCAAAATTAACTAACTGCCTTATGCCACATTGTCAGGAAATCCTTATTAAGCTTACTCTGGAGAAACAGAAAATGATATTAGGTTTCTATAGAATAAATCAATATACAGATAGATAAGCATATGGAAAAAACACAGGCGTTTATTTTTTTGTAAACGAACAAGATGGAAAATATTCACATTACTAGATCAAACAGAGAAGGAATATTTCTTCAGTTCATCTAAAATGATGAAAATCATATTTTTTTGTCAACTGTAGCGGTTCCATCAAACAGAATGTGTTTATTTCACAAGATGGAGAAATGTAATATATATATATATTTCAGTTATGTGACACAAATTTAAAATAAAAAATGGTGATGTAACAAAACTACACAGTAGTATCTCTTAATCATAATTTAGTGAAGTACATAATTACACAGTAGCCTCTCTTAATCATAATTTAGTGAAATACATAATTACACAGTAGCCTCTCTTGATCATAATTTAGTGAAGTACATAATTACACGGTAGCCTCTCGTGATCATAATTTAGTAAAGTAGATAATTACACAGCAGCTTCTCTTGATCAATTTATCAAAATACGTATATTGTTTACTCTTACACTCGAGAATCATATACAACTTTAGAGAATAGACTGGAATTTCGCAATACATATTTAACAGTATAAGTTATGTACATTTCTAAACATAAATTTAATTTAAACAAACATCTATATTAAAATAAGTATATAATAGTAAATACGTCACAAGCACCACAACATATAAAAGTAAACACATTTAAGAAACAAGCTGAGCTGTTATATAACTTGTTTTTATATTTTTGTAGCTTCTAAGTACTCTAAACTTCGGCTTTAAAATGTTCTTATGATCTGCTTGGACCGTACACATACATCGTTATCTGGACACTTTATTGTTTAGAATCAAACTACCGCACACATTCGTAGTTATCTGGATACTATTGGTTAGAATCAAATTACCGTACACATACATCGTTATCTGGACACTTTATTGTTTAGAATCAAACTACCGCACACATTAGTTTGATTCTAACCAATAGTATCCAGATAACTACGATTGTGTGCGGTAATTTGATTGTAAACAATAAAGTGTCCAGATAACTACTAATGTGTGCGGTAGTTTGATTCTAAACAATAAAGTGTCCAGATAACGATGTATGTGTACGGTAATTTGATTCTAACCAATAGTATCCAGATAACTACGAATGTGTGCGGTAGTTTGATTCTAAACAATAAAGTGTCCAGATAACGATGTATGTGTACGGTAATTTGATTGTAAACAATAGTATCCAGATAACTACGAATGTGTGCGGTAGTTTGATTCTAAACAATAAA
>NW_013666889.1:66534-90725 GCF_000517525.1 Limulus polyphemus | reverse complement strand
TATTGCAAGGAAGTAACTTTTACATGAGTGGTTGGTTAGTTGCAACACTTGTAATCAGCATCATCTAACATCAAAGGTTGTCACTTGGAAACAGCTAAATATCTGTTTTCTTGTATAACAATACTGTATTGCAAGGAAGTAACTTTTACATGAGTGGTTGGTTAGTTGCAACACTTGTAATCAGCATCATCTAACATCAAAGGTTGTCACTTGGAAACAGCTAAATATCTGTTTTCTTGTATAACAATATTGTATTGCAAGGAAGTAACTTTTACATGAGTGGTTGGTTAGTTGCAACACTTGTAATCAGCATCATCTAACATCAAAGGTTGTCACTTGGAAACAGCTAAATATCTGTTTTCTTGTATAACAATATTGTATTGCAAGGAAGTAACTTTTACATGAGTGGTTGGTTAGTTGCAACACTTGTAATCAGCATCATCTAACATCAAAGGTTGTCACTTGCTTGGTTTTGTTTTATTTTTTTCCTAGATTTGTCTGTAGTAGTGTTATGTGTGTATACTAAGTAACAACTATCAACAGTGACTGGTATACAAAGGTCTTGATATTAAAATGTATGCGCAATATATTACATACAGTACATTTGTCACTAAACCATGTACTTGACTCTGTAATAAACAGTGTGTGTGTATGTAACAAGTGTCAAATACCACTGTTATCGAGCAATGTACATGATTAGTATTATGTACTAGTCTTGGTATCAAAGAGTGTGTGAGCGTAACTCATCATGTGTAATACACTTAATGTTAAACTATGTATGATTGATTTGAAGTACTGGTATTGGCACTGAACAGCTACACACAGTTGGTACTAAACCTTTGTACTACAAAATTGAAGTTTTACGAACTGGCTTCGCTGCAAAAACCAAAATAGAAACGTGTGTATATATGGCTAGTTGCATATACTATCTTGGCCGTCATATAGTATTCATATGAAAGAAAGAACATTTTGGCGGGATATCTGTTGTAAGTATACATCATTCAGGCATGGATGTTTTACCAAGAACTTCCATTCCTTATTACTTCCACATTTTCTAAACTAATAACAATAACGAAATTTTTAGTTGAAGGGTATATGTGGTTTTATTAGTTGTAGTACAATAGGTTCAGTGTACTATACGATACAAGTTACAAGTAGCGTTATACCCAAATAATGTAAACGTTGCATGAACTAGCGAGTGAGTCCAAATGATGAATTAGTACTTTTGAAATGACAACAGGTTTTTGTTTCTCTGATCTTTGTTTTCTAGCATTAAACACTTTCAGTCAGACCTATCTACAGAATTAGCCACGTTATCTACTTAGCTTGTTTTTTTTTGTTTGTTTTTTTAGTTCTGGTGTCAGCTTGCTTTTACCAAGGTTATTAGTAATGGCACTGCAATTGGTATACTCTCCAAGCAGACTATCACCATATTAATTGTACACTGTATACATTATCTCTTTATCAGATATGTTAAGACAGGTTGGTTTATAATAAAATAAAATTTCAGTCCATTAATTTGGAAGGTGTGGAAATTTTTCTTACTTCCAAGTGTTCCTACATTTATGTACTGGTATTGGCACTTAACAGCGTGTGTAATGACTTACAGGAAGTACAATTGGGACATATATATATTTTTGCATATGCTTTCGATAAACATGCAATAAATAATATATCACTGGAAGACAGCTTCAATCACTGCTGATCACGCTGCTAATGGTAAAGAAACGCTCTTGTTATACAAGTTTATCAACCAGCTAGACAATCAAATGATCATATAATATTAATGATGGCTAAGTACTTGGTGTATCTATCCACGAAGTCAATGCTAATGACTATACTCTCTGACCAGTTGGTTACCATGGTGGCGCTATAATAGATCACTCTGAAGTACTTATCTAGGTTTGTCTGAATTGATGTGGAACCATCTAATCAATCTGGTGGTGCCTGCTAACTAAGATGGTGTTAACAAGGTACTGACAATAACGAGTGAGCTCTATGATTCTGTCTCCTAGTTACTGAAAGATACCAACTAATCACCCTGATGACATTTGCTACGCATTGACAAATATCAGTTGATCACTCAACTAGTGTTACATAAATGCCGGTAGTATTAGCTTGTCCAGGCTTGCATACAGAATTAACCAAGTACCAACTGGATACTCTGATCTGTTGATTATACCAGCTATGTATTTCCTGGTATTAACTGTCTGTTTCTATAGTATTAGATAGGAATTCCTGAATTAGCGGACTGAATTGGTACTAGGTAGTCATTCTGATGGTGCTACTCAGTTACTAGTGGTATTGGTTAGTTACTCTGATAAATAATGTCAATACTAACTCATCCTGTTGATGGTGTACCTAGTTACTAGTGGTATTGGTTAGTTACTCTGATAAGTAATGTCAATACTAACTCATCCTGTTGATGGTGTACCTAGTTACTGGTGGTATTGGTTAGTTACTATGATAAGTAATGTCAATACTAACTCGTCCTGTTGATGGTGTACCTAGTTACTGGTGGTATTGGTTAGTTACTATGATAAGTAATGCCAATACTAACTCGTCCTGCTGATGGTGTACCTAGTTACTGGTGGTATTGGTTAGTTACTCTCATAAGTAATGCCAATATTAACTCGTCCTGCTTATGGTGTACTTAAGTGTTGACGGTCTTATGTGTGTGTATGACACTTGACAATTTGCTAGTTCAAAAAAGTGTGCATTACATGTTTTTGTATTCATATGATAATATTCTGTACAACAGAGATTTGAAGGGAAAAAACGTGTGGGAAGTACAGTGTTTAGTCTGGCGGTAAACGATAGGAATGGGTCATTCTACGTGCTGTAAAGCGACAACTGCAACACCAGTGTTATACAACCCATTACACGACCTTTTGTGACCTTTCATACTTGAGAACAGAAACAAAATCGACAATGACCCCGAAAAACAAAGAGTTTATCACTGACTCCAGTTTTTATCATGTTTACTTCGCCACATAGATAGATAGATGAACACGAAAATTGGGAACAATAGAAAGAAAGAGAGAAAAAGCGAAAGATTTAACTCATGTACGAAAAATGTAGATAATTAAATTGGGCTAGGTTGAGTAATTATTATTTTAAATGCGCCTTCGAGACATATCTCAAGTATGTTTCTTCACGAACGCTTCAGTATATGTTATTTTAATTGTTAAAATATTATCGACTGGCTCGGCAGTTTGCTGCAGGTGGGACGAGAAGAGAGCAGTTTCTAATACATGTTAATATTAATTTGTGTACACTGCCTTATAAAACTGTAACAAAAAGGAATCATATCATCAGCATTTCATCTTGGAAACGAATATTAAATTGTATAGTATACTGTCCCAGCTAAACGATTTCGTTTGCCATTCATTTCCAGAGCTTTGTAATTCAGCGCAAATCAAACATCACCCAAATAAAGCAAACATTCGAGCCAATCTCAATCAGCTTGTGCAGCGTTCCTCGATGAAAGGAATGATGTTGGATTCGTACTGACAACTGGCTCAGACGGATTAATTATTTGTGAACGCCTGAAATAGACAGTGTGTTTAAAATCTTAGTTGCCTCGGATAGCAAGAAATAACAGTATTAAATATGCAAGATTCCCAAATTTTAGGCGTACGTTATGTAAACATACGAGATAGAAACACTATACGTAAAACAAAACTAAACATACATATTAAATATATATATTAGCCTTCAATCTCACAAGAAAATGATAAACGCTTTCGGGAAAAAAATGTTTTAGATTTATTACAAAACAAAAGGATTTAAAGAAGCTGTTTTCTGTTTCTCCTAAGCTTTGGGGTGACTATTCTGCTAATCCTACAAACAATGGATATTTTATTTTTTGTAATGTTCGTAGTTGTACGTGTAGCAGAATTTAAATTCTAATACTTCATAACAGAGAATGAACCTAAATGTCATTCCTTATGTTTATTTCCAGCATACGCAAAGTGCTGTGTATATATGTGTATGTTAATAACGCATTAAAAGATCAAGGATATATTACATTAATAAAAATACTTTCATTAATAAAGAGTTAAATATTAGTCTTTCTGGGGCTGGAATTGTCGAGACTCGTTAAAAGATATATTAATAGTGCAAAAGGTAACAGCTGGGTTTAGTATATTTAATATATTTCTTCTGAGTTATAATATAGTAACAAGTTAATATCTTGAAAAGCAAAATGTACTTTCGTTGGCGGGAATCGAATCCGGGCCTTCTGGGTAAAAGCCAGATATCCTAGCCACTAGCCCACATGGTATTTTCGAAGATAGATAATTTATATATTTAAATTTTTAATATATGAACATAAGAAAGTGATTTCTTCAGAAACATTGAAGCAGCTTAAACGGTCCCTAAAAGGCCATCAAAACTACGTCTATTCATGATATCTGCAACACATTTTAGAACTACAAATATCAACGTTATTAATAGACAAACTGAAATAGCCAACAATTTTAATATTAAGAATACTACGAGAGAAGAAACGGCATTTAGCACGCACGAAACGAACTTTTCTAAGATAAAGTATTAACAGTTAATTAAAGATAATTATTATGTTTTTAACTTTCCAACTTGTAACTAATTTATTCTATTATACACATATCACTTCATTTTCTTCAGCATTATTTTCAAACTTTTATGAAATATCGTTAATAATAAGTTGGCAAACAACGATTTAAAAACATAATGAAATTATTTATTTTTAGGGGAACATAGTATATATATTTCAATAGAATATTGATCTGTCTTCTTCAGGTATAAACCCTATATTGCTTAGCTACAGATCATACCTGAAGAAGACAGACCAATGTTCTTTAGAAACATGTAGTAAGTTCCCCAAAAATTAATCATTTCATTATTCATATAAATCGTTGTTTGCCAACTTATTATTATATAACCTCTTATTTTTGTATCGATCAAGTTAAAGGAATAACTAATTGGATTAATGGGTTGAGAATATTGAAGGCTGGAAAAGGTTCTGTTTATATCACCCATTCTTACTTCACATATGTGAAGTCGTTGTTTATGAAGATGATAATTTTGAAATGTTTAATGACAATTGGGCTGCTGAAAAATGCTATGGTTTATCTAAAAATACTAGAATCCTTTGAATTTATTTTTGTTTAGCAGCTTTACAACGTTCCGATTACTATTTGAAAGAAGCTTCTGTAAATTTGCAAGGTCCAAGTCAAGTCATTGTTTCTGGTGTTTCCCTAATAGAACAATGCTGTAAAGAACAGAGCTCATTAAGAGTGAACGTAGATGATTATTCACATCGTATCTTCAAGTACAGCAGTAATATTGCAAACAGATCTAATTTTAGTGTTAACATGCCACAGGTTAGTTAACGACAAGTCGCAAATGCAGAAAATAGTTCTGTGGAGGATTACTTTAAAAAAACAGTAACCATTCCTTTTATTGACCATATTATCAATAACCTTTCCTCCAGATCTGATGCACATGTAAAGCAAGCATCATCAATTCAGAAACTTATGCCATCAAAACTCACACAAGAGTTTGCTATCATTTATATCAGATAGTCTATATATTTTTAAAGGGAAGATTTGCCAAATCGTGATATTTTTGATGAAAAACTTCATCGATGGAAGACAAGATGGCTTTCTATACCTGTCCAAGACAGGCTCCAGATACCGACTGACTGCTTAAAAGCGTGCTTCAGTGTACCTAATATATTTATGTTATTGAAACCTTTTGTCACACTGCCACTGAGTTCATGTTCATGTGAACGTTTGGCATCTGCTCTCCACTAGTTGTATAACTACCTGAGGTGTACACAACCTTGAGAAAGACTGAGTGCTCTAGTTTTAATGCATAACCGTTATAACATTGCTATTAACTTTGAAACTTTAGATTGTATGTTTTGCATCTACATAGTTCTGACAGACCTCAGCCTCTATAACTGAACTACATCCAGCTATCTTATTTTCACTCCAACTTATGTGACCTTTCAGGTTGTTTATTACTTCTCCCCTCTTTTTTTTTTACTACCTCTCCCTTCTTCTAGCCATCTTGAATCCAACTCACCACCAGTTGTTGTTTTTGCTTCTGCCAATGTTGCATCTTTTTTCTCATCTGTGTGTTTTTTCCAGTTGGAAATTATCATCTCTCCATCAGAATTCAATTCCAGGCTAACCAAGTATAAGCTCATTCCAGCCCATATCAGAAATTTTAGAATTTTCGTAATTCTGATTGATCTGCCCATTGCTGTCATTATGGTATACAACAGCATGGACTTTGTAGCTGTGTCAATACCAATCTTGATAACATAACAGAATTTACTGTTGTTTTTATTTTCTATCCTGACAATATAACAAAAATCTAAAAAATCCGAAATAAATATCTACGATGATAATAATAATCCTGAAAATGTGCGGGCACACTACTATCTAAATGCGCATAGCTTTCTCTTATCCATCCATTATCTATTAATTTCTTCTTTTTCAAGCCACTGGTCGTGGCTGGAGAGATGGAGTAAATTTATAGTGGCCTGCCAGTGGTTGGAATGAAATGACAGACTTATATACATGTGTGTGTGTATTCTTTGGTTTGCTGATCCAAGGTGAACTGATGAGTCTTGAATGGACGAAACTGTTGGCCACAGCAGACTGTGTGGCCAATCAAATAATATGTTAAGCCTCTACGTCAGATATTATGTTTTCAGTTTTGCTTTGGAGAAAATGGAATAAATCTGTGATATCATTATCAAACAGTTTATCTACTGTTTTACACTGAATGATTAATTTTGACGGAATGCCAGGTATTATTCACACACCTAAATTGGTTTAGGGTATAACATGATCAATTTTAATGATATAAGCAATCCATAAATATTACTTTATTATTATTATTTTGTATTCCACTATCTTATTTTATCTACAAACTCAGATGAACAATTAAAGTGTTTACAGCTTGGTTACTAAAGGTTTCAGTTGAGCGTCCTAATGTTTTTACAATCTGCTCATTGTAATCAGTTTCAAAGTGAGAGCAGATGAGCCACAGAGGAAACACATTTAATATTCATGATTTTAAGAAAAACGTAACTTCAAGAAATCAATTTAATTCCAAAATACCATATCCTATAACACGAACGCTTTCGAAAGGTGGACCTTTCTTTTTCAGGGGCAGAACTAGTTTGCCGTGAAAAAGAAAAATACATATATAATATGTATTAGTGTTTTGTAGCCGTGTCAGTACCAACCTTGACAACATTACTGAAATTGCTGTTGTTTTTATTTTGTATCCTGAAAATATAACAAAGATATTAAAAATCCAAGATAAATATATATTATAACAATACTCAGTTGTTATCTGTGCCGCGCGCGCACCTTACTATCTAGATACATACACGCGCACTTCATTTCAATGAATGTAAACAAAAGGCGGATGTAAATAGACTTTAATAGACATTTTGTATAACAAAATATCAAAAAGCTTATAAAAGCGTTTAAAAAGGTTTAACGTTAGGTCTTAGAATAACATTATAAGTTTATTTATTAATAGTATTAAGTGCACTAAAGTTTAGCCCCAAGTAGAAAACGTACACAAATTACAATGTCAAGCTATCTGTCTATCGAATATAGCCCGTACTTAATAAAGGCTTGACTGATGTTAGGCCTAAGACAAGTAGATGGACTTATAGATTTTGCAATTATAGTTCTTGTGTATTGTTCTTGAAATCCCGCATTTAAAGAAATGCTGTTACAATACAAATACTAATTTGACCGCAAATGTTCTGCGGGTCTCTGCTAGTAATATATATATATTTGAAGCTTGTTGTAATTAATATTATAAAAGCAATGCTTCCATTCATAGCTACCTTCAATAACTGAATAAGGATATAAGGTGTGTGATAGTTACCAGAAAAAAATATTTTCTTTTCTTGCTGAGGGAATGCAGTGTTTGCAAGAAATGTATAAGAATTAATACGTAGATGACAGGCTTGAACTCTTAGCGAGTTTTGTAAACGTCTTTGATTTAAATCTAAAGCACATCCAAGTATAGTGTTTTAAGTAAGCACCTATAACGCCATATAAGATAGTTTGTAAACATTGTTAATTTATTATTAAGTACATTCTAATTCTTCTAGGTTTTAATTTTCGAGTTTATTGTTTTACCAGAGTATGTGATTCCAACCAGTTCTTTTAAATAAGCTAATTCTCAGTCCTTATATTTATAGTTAGCTTACATTTGTTCTATATAATATTTGAATTATAAAATTGGTATCCTGTGATGAGGAGGAGTTTAGCCCCTGTAAGCTGATGTGACCTATGTAGTTAAGATAGTTTAGCCCCTGTAAGCTGATATGACCTATGTAGTTAAGATAGTTGTTGTTTCTGTAAGCTGGTGTGACCTATGTGGTTAAGATAGCTTTTGCACTTGGAAGCTGATGTGACCTATGTAGTTAAGATAGTTTTTGCCCCTGTAAGCTGATGTAAGCTATGTAGTTAAGATAATTTTTGCACCTGTAAGCTGATGTAAGCTATGTAGTTAAGATAGATTTGCACCTGTAAGCTGATGTAAGCATTGTAGTTAAGATAATTTTTGCACCTGTAAGCTGATGTAACCTATGTAGTTAAGATAGTTTAGCCCCTGTAAGCTGATGTGACCTATGTAATTAAGATAGTGTTTGCCCCTGTAAGCTGATGTGACCTATGTAATTAAGATAGTGTTTGCCCCTGTAAGCTGATGTGACCTATGTAGTTAAGATAGTTTGAACCTGTAAGCTGATGTAGCCTATGTAGTTAAGATAGTGTTTGCACCTGTAAGCTATGTAGTTAAGATAGTTTTTGCACCTGTAAGCTGATGTAACCTATGTAGTTAACATAGTTTTGCACCTGTAAGCTGATGTAAGCTATGTAGTTAAGATAGTTTAGCCCCTGTAAGCTGATGTGACCTATGTAGTTAAGGTAGTTTAGCCTCTGTAAGCTGATGTGACCTATGTAGTTAAGATAGTTTTTGCACCTGTAAGCTGATGTGACCTATGTAGTTAACATAGTTTAGCCCCTGTAAGCTGATGTGACCTATTTAGTTAAGATAGTTTTTGCCCCTGTAAGCTGATATAAGCTATGTAGTTAAGATAGTTTTTGCCCCTGTAAGCTGATATGACCTATGTAGTTAAGATAGTTTTTGCCCCTGTAAGCTGATGTAAGCTATGTAGTTAAGATAATTTTTGCACCTGTAAGCTGATGTAACCTATGTAGTTAAGATAGTTTTTGCACCTGTAAGCTGATGTAACCTATGTAGTTAAGATAGTTTTTGCACCTGTAAGCTGATATGACCTACGTAGTTAAGATAGTTTTTGCACCTGTAAGCTGATGTAACCTATGTAGTTAAGATAGTTTTGTCCCTGTAAGCTAATGTGACCTATGTAATTAAGATAGTGTTGGCACCTGTAAGATGATGTAGCCTATGTAGTTAAGATAGTTTTGTCCCTGTAAGCTAATATAAGCTATGTAGTTAAGATAGTTTTTGCACCTGTAAGCTGATATAAGCTATGTAGTTAAGATAGTTTTTGCACCTGTAAGCTGATATAAGCTATGTAGTTAAGATAGTTTTTGCACCTGTAAGCTGATATGACCTACGTAGTTAAGATAGTTTTTGCACCTGTAAGCTGATGTAACCTATGTAGTTAAGATAGTTTTGTCCCTGTAAGCTAATGTGACCTATGTAATTAAGATAGTGTTGGCACCTGTAAGATGATGTAAGCTATGTAGTTAAGATGGTGTTTGCACCTGTAAGCTGATGTAACCTATGTAGTTGAGATAGTGTTTGCATCTGTAAGCTGATATGACCTATGTAGGTAAGATACTTTTTGCACCTGTAAGCTGATGTGACCTATACAGTTATGCGTTTTTAAGTTCGAAACTAATATATATATACATATTTATTGTTAAGCCACACAGACGAACGGTGCTTTACCAAAATACAACTGGCTTTCATATATATTAAACTAGCTTCCCAAATTCGTCAAAAAATGATGGGCTGGAGTTTTTTAAAAATCTCCCGCAGATGCCCGTTGAAGGAGCTCAAAGGTTTTTCATAAAAAATAGTTATAAATAAATAAAAAACGTGCAGCCCACGCAATGCCTTGGTTCATAGCGTATATGCAATATGATTCTTTACTGGCCGTTTAAAAGTGTCTTTTCTCATTCCATGTGTTATTTCAATAAGGAAAATTGCATTGGATTTATTTTCAATAAAGAATACTGAATACAACGTATTTTTGGGAACAAAATGTTTGTGTATCTATGCAATGAGTGCATCCAGCAGAATAGAGAGCTCAGCTGTCATTTCTGTAAAAAGTGTGAAAGGAGAGCAGTGGTATAAGTAAGCTTCCGCAGCCCCCGTAATTGCGGAGAGGGGCGAGCCAAAAGAGGGCCCGAAGGGCCAGACAAACTTACAAGTTGTGTGAAGAGACCTCCAATTTAATTTTTTGAACTAAAGGGCGGTTGCACTATTCTGGTATAGTAAAAACATTTAGAGAAAGGATAGAGCAGACTGAGTCCATACATAGACTGCATAAGTTAGTGGTCTGTACTATCATGGTGGAAATATAATATCTATAGCTCCACCATACGTACTACTGCATACTTTGCTTTCACCAATGCGTAAGCTAACCCGCCCGAAATCTGATAGATGTGTAATAAACACTAGATGCAATTTTGAGTTTGATTTAATTTTGAATTTTCAGTTGGGTTAATCATATTTATCAGTCAGAATCGTAACTACAATTATAGAGAAATAAATGTAGGGAGCCCAATTACTTTTTATGTGGGGAGCTCATCTTTTGTAGTTATGCCACTGAATTCAATTCAAATCAAGTTATTCTACATGGAACAGTAAAATCATGCATGTATATGATACAGACACGAATATATATATATATACATAAACCGAACAACAAACAAATATAGACTCAAACACGTTCCTCTCTTTGTGCGGTTTTTCCGTTCATGTTCCTCTCTTCAACATATTTCTTTCAATCAGTCAGGATGAACTTTGGTCACTATTTCACAGTGGGCTTTAGCCTGTAAATGTTTCAGAGTGAACTTTCGTTACTAAACGTTTCAGAGTGGACATTAGTCACCAAACATTTCAGAGCAAACTTTGATCACTAAATGTTTCACCAAAATCCACTTTCATTACATAGACTTTTGTTGCTGGGCCTGGCATGGCCAGGTGGTTAGGGTGCTCGACTCGCAATCTACGGATTGCGGGTTCGAATTCCCCTCCCACCAAACATGCTCGCCCTTTCAGCCGTGGGAGTGTTATAATGTGACAGTCAATCACACAATTCGATGGTAAAAGAATAGCTCAAGAGCTGGTGGTGGGTGGTAATGATTAGCTGTTTTTCCTTCTAGTCTCTCACTGATAGGAATAGCTGTGCGCAAAATTCAAACCCAAACTAAACTTTTGTTGCCTAGCAACATAACATAAAAGCCATTGTTGGAACTCAGCTCTACGAAAAGACGCTAGTTTATATATATATATATATATGTGTGTGTGTGTGTGTGTGTGTATTAGATGCTTTATAAAATTTCAAGTATAAAATATAATTGAATAATTGAGATTACAATTATTACTTATCAACTTGAGTTTGTGTTAAGTGTGTCACAAAAAATAAATAAATAATTTATATAATTATGTTTTTGAATCTCTGTTCAAATATAAAACATTAATTAATTAAGTGCAAGAGATTTCCAGTAATATAAAATAATTGAACCTTGACAGTAATTTATTCAGGATGGTTATATGTATAAACACGTCACAATAACCAGGTGAGATCACATTTCACTTTAACACTAAATCAGGTATAGATCTTATATTAAAATGCTCTGTTAGGAAATAAGATGACCACTGACATGGGATTGAAGATAACATACATCTATGTTAGATATACACGACTGTTTCCATTCAAATATATTGCAAGAGTTATGATTTAGATAGTTATATAGCGCGAGTGTTAACTTTAGTTATTTTTTTAGATGCAATAGCTTATCGCAAGTTTGTTTGCGTAACTGTTAACGACTCATACGTTGTGTAGTTCAGTAGTTAAGAATGAGTAATTATTATATTATTGCATTATGCTACTAGAACCTTCTGAGTTTTAAATTTAGTATTATTGCATCATAATATCTAGTAGTATGTGGAAGTTCTAAACTTTTGTTGGAATATAAATATACATTGGAAATTTAGTTCGCTTGTTAGATCTAGACTGCATGATTGTGAGTTTAACCATGAAAAGCGTATAGTGGCAATTTTTAGAGTGAACTTATCACAAACTGTATTGTAATAATAGAGCAGGAAGAATAATTCGTCTGGTCAAATCGTGTTCTAAAGTAACTTAACCAACCTGTGTGGACTTTGACGAAAAGGAACAATTATTTAAAGCTCTGGATATAACTGTGATAACCACCAGTGTAACGAACATTTGTATGTACATTTGATTTGTTTCAATATATCAGTTTAAAACGAATAGACTGTGTGCTGTTTGTTTATTGTCGAAACTTATCACCAACAAGTCGCGTACATCTACTTTAAAGAATCCTGCCCATAAATACTTAAAACCTGATAGTTTATTACTTCAGTTGTCAATGTTGGACCTGTAAAAATAATTTTACGTTTGAACACTCACATAAAATGGCAGCAAAAAATAGACTATATTTCATCTATATAAAATTCTAATTAGGTATGAATATTACTAAAGTAATAGCGATCAGCATTAAAGAATATATATTGTATTTACATATATATAAAGTGAGTTTGCACAGTAGAGGGCGTCACAGTTAATTTTCAGGCCAGTAATTTGTATTAGGAAATTTTGTTACACTAAAAATCCAGGTTAAGTATTTTTGGACATTAATGTACACTCCTGGTACCTCGGGTTTCCCACAGTCGATTCCCCAGGAAACAAGTCCAGCCAACCCATATGTTCCATCTTGTCTCCAGCACATCAAAGGGCCACCACCATCACCCTGCATACATAAAAGAAGGAATAAAAAAGTGACAAAAACTATTTTTAAAAAGGTGAAATTATTTCCAAGTTACTTACTATAATACAGTTTGAAGCGATGTCCAATAGCGACTATTGATCACCTCTTTATGCTATTGGGTATTTGGAAAGAAATATTAAACAACTGTATACAACATCTAATGTTTTATACAAATATTATACTTGTTGTCAAAGTTTAGTTTTATATTTTTCTACGTACTATTTAACTGACTTAAATTCATATTTAAGAAATACATACACGTTTATTATCAGAACGTTTTAAATATATTACACCAAGTCGATGTTTTATTCAGTTATCATGTCTAGATAATGGCTGATTCAAAATTGTGTCAATAAGTTAGCGAAACTGGTAAGAATCAGTTCAATCAGGAGTAATGCAAGTTTATAGAAAAAGAAATATGCCAATATCAATTAAGGCAGATACCAGTAAAAATCTTAAAACTGTGATGATGAAATTCAAATTGATAAAAAATTACAAAACAAAGAGGTTCATCTCTTTCACTGCCATGGTTACAGATAAACAACTCTCCCAATGTCAGATTTACCTTTTAGATGCACATAGAAACACATGTAGTGTTGTATAATTAATTATATTATCTGTGTATTTAGAGTGGTGGAAAAATTTATTGCATCACCCAAATTTTTTACACTTTTCTTAGGAATCATCGACTGGTCCTAATACAAGTAGGTGCAAATGCGTTTCAAGGTTGATGCAATATTGTCTGATTATTACGTCAGAAGCTTTATAGGCTGTCTGGGTATTGCATCCGCAGTTTTTTGGCTATAAATAGAGGTTCTTACTGAGAGTCAGTTTCTCCTACAAAGTGAGTGTGATGTTACCATGGCCAAAGTTTGTGAGTTAACTCCACATAAATAGGAGTCATTGTTTCTTTGAGCAAAGAGGGACTTTCAACAAACAGATTGCCAGAAGAATTCCATATAACCAGTCTACAGTGAGCATTGGGTGCAGAGATATAGAAAGGCTGGCTGTGTGGAGTAGCGGAAAGGAGGGGGTAGGAAGAAAGCTTCCATAACAGCTGATAATCATGTTCTGAAACACATGATCCTGCACAATCGCCGACTGTCATCTAAAGATCTCAAAAGAGCATGGTAGAAAACTTCACCGTGCACACCATCCAGTCTCACCTATGTTCAGCCAGTCTTCCAGCCAGCCAGCTAATAATGAAACCTCTCTTGAGGAAAATGAAGCTCAACTGGCCAAAGAGCATGCTGAATTGACTGAAGCAATGGTGAGCAAAGTGATCTTCTCAGAGGAATCAAACTTCAACCTGCACGGGTCTGATGGGAAGCACTTTTTTGTGACATTGGTATGGAGGAGTTTCATCCAGAATGTTTGAATGCAACTGTGAAACATTTGCAGGGTTATATGATATGAGGATGTATCTGTGGCCAGGATAGGGGGACACCTGCATTTTGTGAAAGACACTGTCAATGCCGACAAGTACAGTGGGATCCTTGAATCGCGGTTAAAGCCAAAAATTTGGGATCGTTTCGGTGAAACTGACCAGTGCACATTCCAGAATGACTCTGCTCTTTTGCACATGACTAAAAAGGTTGGTGATATTCATGCACTCTGAGCAGTAGAACTTAAATAAAGAGGAAATTTCACTCCATCTTAGGTTTTATTTCATTGCTTCAGGTGAAGGACTATGTTTGAAGGGAAAGTATTAAAATACTCCACTAGCCAGGCAACAGCCGAAATTTCAACCTTATAGAAAACTGCTGGAAGGTAATGTATAATGAAGTTGAAGAGATGAAACCGATAAATACCTTGGAACTGTCGGAAACCCTAATCCACGTGTGTCATCATGAACTCACTCCTGCCTACATTCAGTCCCTGGTACGCACTATGCCACGGCGATGTCAAACAGTTATCAAGACCAGACGGGGATACAACCAAATATTAAAACAAGAAACAGGTTTTGTGACCACTATCTTTTCTTATTCAGAGAACATTTTCGAATTTGTTGATCATCTGCTGTAATACGTTTGTCACGATTGGTTTGTCAATAAAGATGCATATATGTGTTTGGATGACTGAAATGTGAGTCAGCTTACACCACACTATGTCCATAACCGTTTTACACTAGTTCTGACATTTTCACAATACATAATCTCGTAAAAATTTACAGGAACCATTAAAAGTGTGAAAAAAATTCGGTGATGCAATATTTTCTTCTACCACTGTAGTTCTAAAATTTAGAAATTAATATGTAACATTTAAGATTTTTTAGTTATCATATAACTATTGATTTTTTTTTGCATACATATTTCTTAGAATGTTTACTAATTATCATACTTTTCAAGACCAAAACAAAGATTATACAATGTTTACAATACTTGTGTCTGCGACAGTGCTCTAAAGGGGGGCGTATATGTGCTTGTTGCAATGAAAGAGTTAATTGACGTTCCTATCTGTAAAAATGACTATAACAATGAGAACTTGTCATTCTATAAACCATAACACACTATAAAATAAACAACTGAGAAAATAAAATACAAATAAAATACCTTGCAAGAATCTTCACCATACTTTCCTCCTGCACACATGAATCCATCATTAAGTTGAAAATATTTTCCCAGTCTTGTTTTTCTTAAAAGGTCTTGACATAGGTTATCGTCAATAATCGGCACATGCACTTCTCTTAAGACATTAGAATAGCTTCCGTTTCCTGTTGGGATAAAGTAAATAAATTAATTTAAATGATTAAAAATCGTTAAAGAACATCCTAGACTACCTTAAGGTAATAACGAAATAATATTTCAAAGATGCTATTTTAAACAAGAGGAGCGAACTACATAGACGTCTGCTTTTTTAGTAGCTATTTTCGTCGTTCTGTTGTTTTTTTTAACATTTTTATATTGAGTAATAATTTTTGTCAATTACAATAAAATAAAATAGTTTCGTATGTCAGGCTTATGCTTTTGTAAATTGCTTAAATTCTAATGCAAATATTCTGAAAGCTTTGGTCAACTTGTTTGCTTCGGAATTTTCATGAAGAACGACACAAAAATCTGTTTGTACATAGCCGTCTCCAATTTTGAACCGATAGATTAGAAAGAAGGCGGCTATTCGAAGGCATCCACAGTCAACTGTTAGACTATTCTTGCCGCCGAATAGTGGGATTTGACCGTCTGTGTTATATCGCACCAACGACTCTAAAGTACGAGCATTGAATTTCACTGTGTTCTATCAAAACATTTTAGGAGAATTTGAAAATTATTCACAAACCCTTTGTGATATACAACTTTATGGCTTATTAAAACATTAAGTTATTAAGTCTTCCGTAAATTATTGATTTATGTAAACACAACAAACAAACAAACCGAAAACATTTTATCATTTAATTAGTTTTTCAACATGAATCATAATTATGGATAGATAAACAATAACTATGAAACCTAACTTATAAGGTATATACATACTATAAGCGTCCTTGCCCCAGCCAGTGACCACACATTCTTGACCCACGAAATTCTCTCCGAAAGAAGGCAAACAAATTGTGTCAATGTGAGGACCGAATGTAACCTCTCTGTCCAGATTTAGAATAGCCAAGTCGTTAAATAAGTTTTTTCGTGCATGATCATAACCTGGATGAATCACAATTCCCTTGACACCATAGTCCTCGTGGGGCAGGAACTCGTTCGTTGCCTGGGTGTCCCATTCTCCCAGACGAACCTTCAAAATGTATTCGTTATCACCCCTGAGGTAATGTAAAAAAGATCCGGGTATTATATAGTCGAATATTTGGAAAACATAATCGTCAAAATAACGTAAGTTGTCAAAAATACATATTTTATGTAACGTAAATTTAAAATTTTCTTTGGAACTGTCTTATAGATAGATTTGCAGCTTCAGAAGTAAAGGATCCTGTCACAGTTGCTGTCATATCAATATGTTACTGATCTGATGTTTACTATTTATCTTTATGATACCATCATCATTACGAAAGGACTTACTGAAATCGATATACGCAATGAGCAACTGTTAATACATGTAACTTATCGATGAGTACAGCTCCACATTGGAAGATGTTCACTTTTCCCTCGAATTTTAATACCGCCCCCTAGAAGATAAGAAACAGCAAAGAAGTACTAAAAAAATAAAATGTTGATTATCTGAGCGTTGATTGATTTCGTGAATCTGCAATAAGTCGCTCTAATACTTTTTCTAGACGTTAATATTGGTTGTTTAACTCGTTGAAAAGTGTATTTCTTCTTGACAGTGAAAAAGTAAATATGTTTTTATTCTGGTGTAGTCAAATTTTATAAAAGTAAAATCAAAACATTGCTCATGAAGAAAGTTTTAAGTATTCCAAAATGGATAGAGCTCTTTGTCTACCTTTTCAAAACACTTATGTACATACATTTTCAATTTCAAGTAGTTACATAAGGTTGTTGGGATCGGATACCAATCGCTGCTGTATTTAGTAGCCTATGCAAAAATAACAAACCAAAGGATATCAAATAGCTTAAAGGCAGAACAGCATTCATTATCCACAACACAATACGATTGCAATTAATACACACCAAATCGCCTATAGGACCAGCAAAAAAAAATTAAAAAATCAAAACCATTTACAACATCCCTTGTAAATGTGAAGTCCAGTACATTTCAGAAACAAAAATATCAATAAAATTCAGGATTCAGGAGCATAATAGATAAACAAGATTGTAATACCGACTTGTCTACAACAGCAAATCAAGCCAGAGAAGAGCATACAATAAATGGAACAATACTAAAGTAATGGGATACGAACCACACACAAAATAGAAATATATATAAAAAGCCTTCTGCATTCGCCTTACTGATAATCCATTCAGTCAACCTAGCAGAGAAGTCAATAAAACCTGAATACATCTCTTGAAAAGGTCAAAATAGTTTATTCCAATTCTAACGGTCGAGACCCCAAGTCGAGTGCATGTCACATGAGCTACTGTAACAAGAAGATACAGAATTGGATCCCCACCTCTACCACAACAAAAAAACCTTATCAGGACCTCTCTGAAGAAGTAGTTAGGCAGCCGAAAAATAGGGATAACTCATGCGAAGCTATAATAGAAATTACAAAGAAGCAGCTGATTAATAACGATACTAATGATATTAACCATGACAACGATTTTCAATTTCATTCGGTGATTTGTTATATCATCTACTTAGCCGATTTGAAAAGACCTGAAGCTTCTCTTATGAGTAATGTCGCCAAAACTAAATTGCTATTTTAATGATGTATGATCTTCATTTCCATATCACCTAGAGAGAAATTGTTACACGTTTTATTTGATTAATGTTCTATGTATCTATCCTTTATTTTTTTCAAATAATTATAACGCATGTAATACTAGGTTAGTTATCTGTTAATAAGCTTAACTTTTTCATTAATAATGAACTTTAGAATTACATATTGTTCAGTATAATTTTAGGACTAATTTCACTTGTTACCTTTCACACAACAGATTATTAATATTTTTATTTACCAGTTTCTACGTTTCATTTTTTATTCAAGTAATGATGGATAGGTAACTCCTCATTTATTTCTTTTGAGTCTGATTAAAAGTATAATTTCTCGTGATTATTTATACATATATATATATATATATAAACTTACTTGCCAAGGCCATTCCCCGAACTCAGCCAACCCCTTTTTAGGGGCTGATACAACACGCTTGTTAATTCCATTAACATTTCTAAAACCACACTGATGTGTATAGGGTCTTTCTGTCACTAAACCAGGAGCTTTACAGCAGACGTGGAAAGGTCCACAGCCAGTAATTCCCCCTGGATTTAAACGACCATCCTATTAGGCAAATTGTAAAATCTATTCAGTTATTCAAATCTTTGTAGAAATGTTTCAATAGCAAGACCTAAGTGTGGAGAAAAATTCCTCAGACGTCCTCGATATCTTAAAAAAACATTTATGTTCATTTGGAAACACGTAAAACATTTCATTTACACATTTAATAATTGTTTATGATTTTCCAAAACTTTACGAATGCACTCCAGCTATATATATGTTACATGCTGTATTATTGGTGGTTACACAAAAGCAAAATAATCATATAATCGACATCTTTGCTTCATCACTATTTCAAACAATTATTATTAACAAGTTAATGATATTGGAAACTACTTCGAAGGGAACTATTTTACAACAAACATGATTCAAAGTTGATTGATTATGCAACTGACAATATTTACTTCATTACTAATAATCACATTATAATGCTTTTTGAGAAGTAAGTAATGTATTATTAAGTGGTCTCAAAAATATGAAAACAAAATATATAGACTTGTATTACTTTAATCTACATGTTTTTTAGGCTCTGGAGATAAAACATTACAATAAGGGCCAGTTACTTAGTTTTTCAGAGAATTCTTCCAAAACATATTATAGTGACTTAAACCATAAAAAAACATAAGAACAGGATCAATCAACTCACTAGAGGTGGCTCACTGGAAGGAACTGGCTTTTTTCTGGGATCTATGGTACCTGTGCCGTCAGTAACGATATTTCCTTCCTTGCATTGGTAGTAAGGTACACAGACACAATCGCTATTGAAGTGATTACCCCCAACAGCTCCATTACTTGAACCCTCTCCTACAAAGCTACTTCCTTCATGAGTTTCCCCTCCTCCTCCAAAGCCACTACCTAAATTACTTCCATCTAATCTTGTCCCTGAACTTCCTCCTCCATGCCCACTGCCTCCATGTATTCCTCCTCCAAAATTACCATCACCATGTGCTACACCGCTGCTCCCGTGTATTTCATCTCCTCCAAATCCACCCCCTTCTCCACCTCCACCACTATTCCCTCCTCCTTCATTAACTCCGTGTCCTCCTCCCAAACCCCCACCACTTTCTAAACCCTCACCGTGATATCCAGCTCCTCCTCCAAAACCGCCATTTCTATGTGTTTCATCTCCTCCAAATCCTTCTTCATGGATATCTTCTCCTAGTCCACCTTGTACATCTACACCACTATTTCCTCCGCCATGAACTCCAATTACTCCTCCTACAAACCCACCATGTGCTTCCAAACCACCCCCAGTTCCATGCGTTCCATCTCTATCAAATCCTTCTTTATGAATTTCCCCTCCTAACCCAAATCCACCTTGTCCACCTCCACCATTATTTTCTCCTCCTATCCCTCCTCCATTAACTACATGTCCTCCTCCAAACTCATCACCTCCTCCCAAACCAACACTACTTCCTCGACTATGCCCCCCATCTCCTTCAAAATAATCATTCCCACGTGTCCCATCTACTCCAAATCCTCCTCCATGAATCCCTCCTCCTAACCCAAATCCATCTTTTATACTTCCACCATTATTTCCTTCTTCTATACCTCCTCTATGGACTCCATGTCCTCCAAAAACCCCACTGCTCCCTACACTTCCAGCATTGATCCCAGCTCCTTCAAAAATACCAGTTTTATGAGAGCCATCTTCCCTAAATCCTTCTCTGTGAGTCCCCACTCCTAATCCAGATTCATCTTGTGCACTTCCACCATTACTTCCCCCATGAGCTCCATATTCTACTCCAAACCCATCACTATTTTCTCTATCATGGCTCCCACCTCCTCCAAAACCACCACTTCCATGTGTTCCTTCTCCTCTATGGTTCTCCCCTCCTTCTCTAAGTCCACCTTGTATTCCTCCACCACCATTTCCTCCTGCTATTCCTCCTTCATGCGTACCATGTTCTCCTCCAAAACCACCACCACCACTTCCTACAACTCCACCATGGCTCCCGCCACCCTTAAAACCTCCTCCATGAAACCCTCCTCCTTTTCCAAGTTCACCTTGTAGACCTCCAGCACTATTCCCTCCTCCTATCTCTCCTCTATGAGCGCCATGTCCTCCTCCAAAACCACCACCATTCCATCCACCTCCACCATTGATCTCACCTCCTTCAAAAATGCCACCTTCATGAGTTCCATCTTCCCTAAGTCCTCCTTCATGAGTCCCCCCTCCTAACCCAAATCCACCTTGTACACCCCCATTATGACTTCCTCCATGAGCTCCATGTCCTTCTCCAAACCCATCACTTCCTCCCAACTCACCAGGCCTCCCACCTCCCCCAAAACCACCACTTCCATGTGTTCCTTCTCCTCCATGGTTCCCCTCTCCTTCTCCAAGTCCATCTTGTATCCCTCCATCACTATTTCCTCCTCCATGACCACCATGTCCTCCTCCAACTTCACCACTACCTACAACTACACCATGGCTCCCACCTCCCTTAAAACCTCCTCCATGAAACCCTCCTCCTTCTCTAAGACCACCTTCTATCCCTCCACCACCATTTCCTCCTATTCCTCCTCCATGAGCCCCATGTCCTCCTTCAAAACCACCATTACTTCCCACAACTCCACCATGGCCCCCACCTCCCCCAAATCCTCCTCCATAGAACCCTCCTCCTTCTGCAAGTCCACCTTCTACATCTCCACCACTATTTCCTCCTCCTATCTCTCCCCCATGCGCCCCATGTCCTCCTCCAAAATCACCACCATTTCCTATACCTCCACCATTGCTCCCACCTTCTCCAAAACCATCATTCCTATGTTTTCCATCTCTCCCAAACCCTCCCACTAATCCAAATCCTCCTCTATGAGCTCCAGGACCTGCTCCTTCTTCAAACCTATCACCTTCTCCTCTAAAACTACCCCCACCCACCTGTGGTCCACTCCCATCTACTTCAATACCTGATACACTTTCTGCATCACCTCCCCATGCTCCTTCTCTTCCAAAGCCTCCATCTATCCCAAATCCACTATTAATTCCACCTTCCGAACCAACATCTCTAAAAACACCACCCGCTAAATGTCCTAATCCACTATGTCCATTTCCTTGTGGTCCATGACCAGGCTTACCCTGTGCACTTTGAATGCCATAACCAGGTTTACCCTGTGCACCTTGAATGCCATAACCAGATTTACCGTGCCCTATTTCTAAAACAATACCGAATTCTTTTCTTGTACTATAATGAGGACCTATTCCTGGTCTTCCACGACGAAGCTTGCGTCGTCTATGTCCATTTCCTGACCAATGCCTTCCTCCATGTCTACCACCTTGATGTCCTCCGAATCCCATTCCAAACCTATGTCCACGACCTCCGCCGCCACCTCCCCACCTACTAGATATTCCAACAGGAGGTTCATCAGGTTTTTCATTTTCTTTTGAACCACTCCAAATTGGTTCAGTTTTTCCGTCCTTGTCTACATCTGGCGTTGAACTGACTGATATGACCAACAAAAACAGCAAAGACCAGACTTTCATGGTTAGCCCTATAACATGTTAATAATTCACAATAAGGAATAGTTCTGGAGAGTTATTTATAGTTTAAAGTTAAAAACACGGTTAGCTTTATTATATATGTGTAGAGAAAATAGATGTGAATGAATAATTTTTTGTTGTATTGAAAAGTATGTAAAAGT
Organism: Limulus polyphemus; assembly: GCF_000517525.1. Classification (NCBI taxonomy): domain Eukaryota; kingdom Metazoa; phylum Arthropoda; class Merostomata; order Xiphosura; family Limulidae; genus Limulus; species Limulus polyphemus. The sequence continues at coordinate 68,210 of NW_013666889.1, read as the reverse complement.
GTATGAAAACAACGTCTTTTCAAAGTGTTTCAATATGAAAATATAAAAAAGCCAAATTTACAAAATACTGTATAGCTAGATACGCCAGATAATTCCAGTGATAAATAAACATTTAACTTTTTAAGATCAATTAAAACTTGAAATTGTCATTATCATCTTTACTAGACAAAGGAGTTACAAATTAAAAACAAAAATTAATTATTTTTCAATGCTGTTAAAATTAGTATCAAAAACTGATTCGAGTCATTTCAAAAACCTTAACCTAACTGAATTACTTTAAACATTTTGAAAGAAAAAACACAGAGTTTTCAAACTACACAGCGTATACTAACTGGTAGTTCAGTTTCTTCCTTGCAGACTTTTTTATTTAACCACACATTTCTCGACCACGGCCAGTTATGAACACGGCGAATAAAGTTTCAATTAATAATACTTAAATTGATTTTAAAATTTCACCATGTTATGATTTTTATGCCAAGCTTAATTATTTTCTACAGGTATACTTCTTCATTTTATGTGGATTAACGGAAGTTACTTACGAGATTTCCTTAGTGAAGAAAATTACATTGAACGAGTATGTTCTTCACACCAATAAGATTGGCCTGTGGTTGCTTTGTGCTAGTTTTGCACGTCACATATATCACATCAACTTGATCGTGAAAACGGAAAAATTATATTAGCCCACAATGTGTCCAATCACACAGTTTTCTTTGTCACGTGATATACGTATTTGCCAAGTTAGCCCCTATTCTAAAAGACAGGGCATAATATTTTTGTAGTTTATAAAACTTGTTTTGAAACCAGTTCTTATGAGTGTATGGAACGTTCAAATGAGCTACCCTCTTCCCGAATGTATCCAACAAAAACATCTACATATGTTTTTCCTGAGCTAATCAAAAATTATGTGGAAGTAGTCAAGGTTAGTTTACTTTTTATAGTAAAAGATTGATTCTCGGTAAACAGGCTGTAAAAGACGATAAAAAATCGTTTAGCCTCGTGAGGAATACAGTGCATGCGAGATTCGAATGACAATACATTCCATTTTATAATACTTAATTTTGCTTTTTTAGACACACAGAGATTTTTACCCAAGAAGGGAACACTTCGAAATAACACAGAAGGAAATAATAATTACATTTGTTGAACCATCTCAATTTCTATCATACTTCACAGTAAACAACGATAAAAATATACGTTAGGAGATCATTTTCAAGGTAATCTTAATAAAATATGGCGTAGAAGCGTTTACTCTAAGTAACGAAACTGTTTTTCCAAGAGACAATACTTTGCTTTTTATTTAGCTGTTTATTCTTTTACATAACTATTTGTACAAAGGAATATTTGGGACAAAGTGTGTTTTTTCTTATAGCAAAGTCACATTGGGCCATCTGCTGTGTCCACCGAGGGGAATCGAACCTCTGATTTTAGTGTTATAAATCCGTAGACTTATCGCTGTTACAGCGGGGGACATTTGGGACAAAACACAGATATCTGTTATTGTAATTTATTGTATACATATATATTTTCCTTTCCTTTTGGTAAATGCTATTAATACATTCTTCTTCTTCTTCTTCAGTAGCTTTTTCCCGTATCTATACGGAGTCACTATTTTCGGTTTTGGCAGGGTTTTTACGGCCGGATGCCCTTCTTGACGCCAACCATCCCCTAATTTAGCA
>NW_013666889.1:30834-66513 GCF_000517525.1 Limulus polyphemus | reverse complement strand
TCACATTATAACGCCCCCACGGCTAAAAGGGCGAACCCGCGACCCACAGATTGCGAGTCGAGCGTCTTACCCACCTGGCCATGCCGGGCCAAATGCTGTTAATACATTAATTTACTTTTTTGTTCGTATGTCTGTTTTTTATTAAGCACAAAGCTATACAGTAGGCTATCTGTGCTGTGCCCACCAATTTTTGATTGAGCCATTGGGGGGAGGGCAAACTCGAAGACTCTGAACAGTCTAGTATGCTAGATAGAATTATAACACAATCTATTTTTTAGATTAAAATCACATTATTATTATTATTTTGTGTGGTATGAAACGCCGATTTTAGTGAAACATGGTCTGTAGATCGCAGTATGGTATCATGTTATGTCACATGATTATAATTATACTTATAATTAGAGTTCTTCATTAACTCTAAAGAATAATTTGATAAATTATTATTTATGTTATTGTGATTTAATAGCAGACAAATTACCGGTGTTTTCCCTTTGTTTAAACTCTGCTGATTGTTTCCCCAAAACCTTTGGTTAAGCACTATTGTATGTTGTATGTCTGCTCAGCCAAAGAAATAGTCTTGGAATGGTTTCAATAAGAAAAGCAGTAAATTAAAGAGCAAATGTAATGAATGAAAAAACGTTAAATAGTTTAACCTTGTTCTCACAAAACGTGTTTGAGATTAAAATAAAGAAAAACATGTATCAGCTAGTAGTACATCAAGTGTTGTCGTACTGAAACTTAAAAAAAAATCCATCTTTTTTTTTATTGTATGTGTACAGCGGGCTGAGTGTGTTTTATTAAAACTATTTTGTATATGAAAATGAAAGTCACATGACAGCCACAGCCGATATAAAATTGCGGTGGAACAAAATGTATTATAGCTACGTGTTGATATTGCGTGACGAGTTGTAGGTTGTGTGATGCCACCGAAAACTGACGGATTTCCGAAAGAAATCGAATCATAAAGATGAGATCAGATTGGGATGTAGAATCTCCAAAATAGGGCGATCTCTTGCACCTCATGACATTTGAAAACAAAGGGATATGGATCAAATTGGGGATTAGGAACATCTAGAAAGAGACCTGCAGCAAGGCATATCCCAGTCGTGGTAAGCAAAGTGCGGCATTTTGTAACAGGTGAAAAATCCACGAATACAAAGGTCAATGGAAAAAGCAACACAAGCCACATAAGTTGCTTTCATGACATATCAGTTTAATCGTTTCACACCTCAAGCAGCTGGAGAATTAAATGGGTATTCATACTGTTCCATTCGAAAACATACAAGTCAAGTCGCCGGACATAGCATCTATGGATTTCTGTGCGGTCGGACAGTTTAAACAGACACTGAGAAGACTCGTTCTGGTACACTAGATGAAATATGGAAAGTAATCAGATAGGAGGGGTGTGCTTGAGCATGACAGCATTTTGTAATGGAAACAACGCTACAGTGGTGAGATGCAGTGTAGTGAGGCTCCAAAATCGTTCCAATATAACGTAATCGGCTTTTGCACATTTATAATTTCTCGAGAGGAAAATGCAGGTTATAACTACAAAAGTGGCATTGTCACATATGGTAATGACAATAGGAATGCTACAACTTATAATAAAGTTTTCATTTAGTTATATATATAGAGTACGTTGGTGAGAACCTTAATATGTTTCTATAAGATTGAAAAACACATCAACGTACCACGATCTTTTGTATTAATCTTTTAATAAATGGTTTGTTTGTTTGTTTAAGTTATGCACAAAGCCATACAATGGGCTATCTGTGCTCTGCCCACCACGAGTATCGAAACCCGGTTTCTAACATTGTAAGTCCGCGGACATACCGCTGTGCCACTGGGGGGCGTTTATAAATGGACAATGTGAGAAAATACATTCAACTTGGGGCATGATGGTGGGTAAAACAAAATACGCGGACTAGCTAATTAATGAAGGAATATTTGCTGTAAAATTCTTATCAATACTATAAGTTTAGTTAACAGTTTGGCCGCCAATTCTGATTTTATTTCTTTAAGTCGCACACTTAATCCTTTTTTGCTGCACATTTTTTCCACACCTAAGATGTTTTTGATTAGATATCATGACTTTTTGTCAATACACACAAACAAACCACAGTCAAGTAAGAAAGTGACACTCGATAGTAACCAACATTAGCTTTAGGATTGCAACCCTATTATTCGGAACAAACCTATACTTTACAGAACCAACCAGATTCTTTAAAATATATGGTGGTAGTTTTCCTCTCTAAAACAGTGTTGATAACTTCCTTTATGGCAACGCCATGGAATCTAATTAATAGTTTCTTGTCATCACCCGCATTTTCTTTGTACAGCAGTATCAAGCATCATTATTTATACTAATTGCTTAAGCTAATATCATGTGACGCTAAACGCTTTTTAATTAGGAAAATTTCATAAATCTACCAAATTTCTGCTTAAAAGTTGGCAAGAAATAATCAATAATAACCATTCACCCTGTATGATTCTTTTGAAAACTTGAGCTAGAAACTCCTAATCTAGTTTGCTTGACCTAACCAATACATGTGTATCTGCACGTCCTTTCACACAATAGTTTTGCTGCTCTAAATCTACTGTCTTTAATCCCAATGACAAAAACTAAAAAACTGTCCACTTTTACTCTGTAGTAAAAATTCTATAGAGATAGCTCACGTGATTTTTTTTGCGTAGGCGTGCGCAAAAAAGTTTTGTCAAATTTGAGAAGTTTTTGTTGAATAACTTTGTACTTATATTTAGACAAAATTTGACACATAATTGTAGGTTGTAAAAATCTATCTGTGTACCAAATTTGAAAAAAATCCAAAAAAGTTAAGTATGTTTTTCTATCAAATAAATTTTCCGTACTTTCGGTGCAAAGAAAAAGAAAGGAAGAAACTCAATCAAAATTGGAGATTTTACATCTCGTGTTTTGCTTAAGGGATTGCCTTGAAGTTCGGTAAGTGAAGTAAGGTTCCAGTAGAGCATGTCCACTGAAAATATGTGATAGTTTGGATTACCACAGTCCAATTTTTAGTAGCTTTTTTGATAAAATTTTTGTGTGGTACTATTAGATGTAATCTGTCATTCAAATTAACTCATTCTATTGCTGATTACGCTTTTGTAGCGTTTCCAGTTAATGTTTGGATATTCCCGAAATATAGGTTCTTTCCTCATCAAAAACCTAAAAAATTAATCTTATAGTATACAAACGAGATTATTTGTTTTTGTTTTATTATATAGGATAAAAATCTGCTTCTTCATATTAATTTCACATATATAGTAGAGAAGTTCAGTCTATAAAGGTTGCTGCTCATTCATGTAGTTGGTAAAATACTGGTTTGTTTAATTGATTAGTTATTGTATGGTTTATATTGGCTTCAGTGATCTTCATACAACTTTGTATATTTCTACGTTATGTCCATATTGCAGACAGGTACACTAGTTTATTCAGTTATAATTATAAAGAATGTATTTATTAATCCACGTGACAAGCACAAGTTAAGAAACCAACGAATATTGTCCAGCCCTCAGTGGCTCAGCTGTAAGTTTCGATACACATGGTGAGAAGAGAACAGATAGCTCATTGTGTAGCTTTGTATTTAACATCACCCAAACAAAGTAACATCGCTAACATAGTTATTTTATAAAACCATTATTTGTTTACGTTGAATATTTATTGGGAGAAATTATAACAAACTTGTATGAGGTAAAATATTTCGGTTTAGTAAGTGAGGCCATACAATTTTATAAGTGAATAAACGATATGTAATAATTTAATGTTAAAAATCCTGTATTCCTCTATATTGCATTCAACTTAAAAAAAAATATTTTATGTTCACTAAGTTGGTGACGAATGGATTTTTGTGTTACTGAATTTTGACCTTAACGCTCAGAAATATGAGTTTATTAATTCTTCCATTTTACGAAAAGTTTCGACTTTACACTTCAAAAGATAAATATTAAGCTAAAACTTCAGTATATATCAGATTCTACTCATATAAAATAGAGATTGAATGTTTGCAACTTAAACGTAAATAAAAAAAAATTGCTATAAGATTTATGGGAATTAGTTATACTCATTGCAGTAACAGAAATACAGTAAGGTCAGAAAATGATGCATTATCTTTCATTCTAATCATTCCTCATGTTTTAGAACATCCACGAAAATCGTCATCTAAAGCTAATCATCAAATGTTTGAAATAATTAAATTTATTATCTTACCAAAGTGTCAGTTTAACCAGATATTTTCCCATAATTATAACCCAAATATTTATGATCAATAGAGGGGGAGGGGCATTCCCGAAATCCGGTGATTTAGGGTTATTTCGATAGATCTCGATGAATGAAACTCGGCACAACTTTTAATACGAAAAAAAAAATATTAATGAAAATATGACATAATGAAATATATATGGATTACATTATGGTGGTACCATACTGGGCACCATATCGTCCTTCTTATATTTACTCTTCATTGCAGAAATGCCATTTTTAATTTGGGAATCGCGAGGGAAATAATTTTTTAATGCATCGTGCACCTGATTCAACTTCAACACTGCATGTTTGGGCTTTATTGTACTGTTAGTTTCACGCAATATTGAAAGTAATTATTTTTTATATGTAATTCTGATCCACCTCTTATTTTTAAGATAACAGTAACATTGTGTTCGTTGTTTCATATTTCGCTGTTTATACATAATTAGCTGACTAATCTCCGATTCAGTTGGTATGTCAAATCGATTGGGATATCTTCGAATAAGTTTTCCCTCATCTGACCTGGATCAACGGTTTAACTTAATCACGACACTTAAAACATCACATTCACAACCTCATCTAGAACATTTCAAGCATGTTTCCTTGTTACATCGTTTTACTTTACATTTACAACTTAACTTCTCCATGTTGGCTCTCATTGTCTTGGGTCAGGTCACTGGTCTGATTTAGCGACCTAGACCTTGAAAATAGTATCAAGCGTCTTCTTTTTGTCTAATCAAAACAACTCAAACCTTTCTGGAACGACACATTTTTTTATCCTCATTTAGATGCCGGGAGGGCTTGTGTGGCAGGTGTTAACAAAATATCTAATTCTTGACGCTTTTAGTTTTTCTATTTTTATTATAGAAGCCCGTGTTTTAATACTTTCATCATAGCTCAAACTGTTCTAAGAAGACGTCTTCTAGTTTTAAATATCACAAAAGCACATAAGTAAAATATCAAATTAGACAAGATTGGGGTTAAACATATTGAAACATTTGTTGTGATAACGAAACTTCAGGTTGTAGAGAGGGGATTCTATATTTAGACCGTCTATTTAAAATTATAGATGAAACAAAAACATCTACATTAATCAAGTCGCCAAAGAAAAAGGGAGATAGTTTGATAATTAACTAGACGCACTTTTTAACATTGATTGGAACACAGATCCCCGTCAATGATACTTATAAATATTGTCAGCCATTTTTTCTAACCCAGGCCTAAAAACAACATTTTACTATACAGCTAGATTATCATCTTATCAGTTGCGTATGATATTTACAAATTCATCTTACAATACATCTCTAGTGCTCCCTGCGTTTTGTAGGTTAAGACTATAATAAGTTTGTGCATATGTTTACCAAGGTCTATGAGAAAATGTATTTAGTTAATGTCATTTTACAAATGTTCAGAAAATGTAGTTTTTGTTAATCTTAGTTTGACAATTCATTATCAAAATTAAGTTCGTAGCAAGAGTGTTGAATAATCTAGCGATACTGATAAGTACACACTACTCGTTAGTGTTGTAATCATTTAGCGATCCTGATAAGTATACACTGTTGGTCAGTGTTTTCATGATTTAGCGATACTAATACACATACACTACTCGTCATCTAAATTAATAAAGAGAGTGAAGGTCACGTACACTTTGTTCGTTTGGGCAAACAAACGCTACGATATAAACACAGCTAGTTTGCATTTAATGTTTGAATTTTGAAAATCATGGACTTTAAATCTTTGATATATTTTTTGGTTTTCCAAACTGAAGAGTCGTTCATTGGATATCTTCAAATTAATCACTTCGGGGAGTGCACTTTATGTTTTGTGCAAGCACATGATTGAGCATCTTGATATTCCCTAGATATTACTGCACTGGACTCTTGGAGTTTTACAGAAACAAGTTCGTGTTTTACAAGTGAAGATTAATCTTGAAGATAGGGAAAATGATAGATACACATCCTGTGAAGAAAATTATCTTATTTGATCGTTTAGTTATAATCAAAAGTCTAGGACAATGAAATTTGATAAGGAAAAAGATTTGATTTCTATATTATCTTTAAAATAAACTCCACCATTTAATCTTATATTTTCTGTTTTATAATTTTCTCATATTTTAAATCAACACTAAGTTTTATATTTAAACTTCCAGCTGTGGTAATAGAAATGTGACCAAACTTGCAATTTCACTTTACTGGAAAAAAACAAAACAAAAGACGTAATTTACTTTCTGCTTTCATGGTGTGACTAACACAAAAGTTGTGATCCTTCAAAAAACAACAAAAAAAGTGACACATGAAAGAGTTACAAAGATAGATGAACTTACGAACTAAAATTCATATTGTGACAACAAAAAATTAATGCAATGCTTACACCTTTAGTCTAACAACAGAGTGATTGGATGTTAGTGATGTGCTTATTTTCGGAGTCTTACAAAACAAAAAACAGCTTAAAAGAAATACTCAGCGGAAATAAAGGTTACAAAAGCGACTTGTAAGCTTGTTTCAAGCGTTTAACACACACAGCCAGTGATGAAGCGACACAGAAAAACAGAATTAGTCCATGTCAAAATGTATACATATGCAGGCATTTCTGAATTTGGTTGTATAACATAAAGTCAAATGTTTTCAGAACTTTACATAAAATGTTAGGCAAAATCTGAATACACTTAAACCTTTTTAAATAAAATAAAGAAGTTTCCCCTGTAGCGCTTTAAGATTCGTTATCTATTTGTTGTATTCTCGGCAATAAAGACATTCTTGAGTTGTGTAATGATAAAATATTATAAAAAACAACGCGTTAGTGCATTCCTGCACATCCACTCACCAACATCCAACTATTGTAGTGGCACTCTATAGAATTATTCGACCATATGACCAGCTGTGGAACTTGGTGGCATTATGTTAAATTATGACGTCATGTTGACGTGACCCACCCTTAAAATGATACCCCCCACTAAGCGGCAACTTTTAATATTCTTTCCCCTTCAAGTCCTTTGGATACAGATTAAGTATTCTATCTACCTAGTAAGTTGGTTACTTCACTTTTTAAATATTAAATCAAACTAGACTTATAAAACTAATCTTGAAAAAAGGTGTAATAATGGTGTATTTTACCGATTTTCACATTAATTACAAAATTGGATAATAGTTTACGCACTGTCATATACTCTAAATATCTACATAGGTGTTTCACAAGCAATATTCATGTAATCCTAATTTGTGCGATTAAATATGACTTAGGTATGCTGACGATTCAACTCTTCTAAATGATTCATCTATTTTTTTAGAACTATCTATGAAATTCTTTACTAATCTTTTATGTATAATGAATCAATAAATTACTTCATTTTCGCCTAGTGGTTTGGGCACTCTACTTACAATCTGCGAGTTGTAGGATCAAATCTCGTCTCTTAACATGCTCGCCCCTTTCAGGGCGTTATAATGTTACGGCGAATCCCACTATTTGTTGGTAAAGAATACTCCAAGAGATGGCGGTGGGTTGTGTTGACTAGCTGCATCTCCTGTAGTCTATCACTTCAAAATTAGGGACGGCTAGCGAAGATCATCCCCGAGTAGTTTTACGCGAGTTAAAAAACGAGCAATTAAATTTTTGTAAAAATTCATTTTATAGTACTATACTCTCTTTGTTGAAATTTAGAGTTACAGTAACGTAATGTTTGTTTTGTTTTTTAGGCTTTTATTGTTTACAATGCTGTAAAAACACCGTTAGAAATGTTTTACTACTTGTTTTATTAAACGAAATGAGGTGATACCAATTTGGTAATTTTTACCGTGATTACTTTCCTGTAACTAGTGAATTTAGTAATACGTAATTTTTTTTAACTCTTTAGGTTCCTAATCTTAGCTGGAAAGAAGACGTTGTCATGTAGCTTTAGGAGGTAACCTTTAAAGTAGGGTCAGTTAGGAAGGTCTCACTTACTGTTTTGGTAGTATATATAGTAGTTAGAATTATCTTTAGATTATCTACCGATTGTCGATAATCGCAGGTGTATCGAGTGAGGAGCAGAGAGTTGTCTTCCTTTGTCCTTCTCCAACTAAATTTTCTTTAGTTCAAGTTTTGTCGTTTTTTTTGTTTATCACAAGAGAAATTTACTTTAATTTCAAGTCTTTCTATTTAATTGCAAATCAGTTTTACTTAGTTACGATCTGATTCTTTTAATTCAAAGAATATCAATCAACTCCGTTCTATTCACTGTAATGAGAGTTCATTCTTCAACTGTTTTTTTTTGTTTGTTTGTAATTAAGCACAAAGCTACACAATGGGCTATCTGTGCTCTGCCCACCACGGGTATCGAAACCCGGATTCTAGCGTTGTTTGTCCGCAGACATACCGCTGTGCCACTGGGGGGCTTCTTCAACTGTGTCCAAAAATAAAAAGAAGGTTTAGTACGTTATTTCCAAACGATTTTGAATATGCAAATGAGGAAGCCATGCGACAACAACAGCCGATGGAAAGTCGCGGTGGAGCTCCATGTGTCAGAACTATGTTTTTACTTTGTTTGGCATTTGATAGGTAGTATGATTACGCCGAACATTGTTGGAGAAAGGTACATAATAGCCTTTTATGAAGCAAAATATTCATACATTCATATCATAAAACTGTGTTCTGATTGGGGATCTACAATTTCCAAGACGAGAATATTCATTGCACTTAATGGTATTACAAAATACCTATAATTAGTCATATCCATGTTGTGGTAAGCAAAGTGCGTCATTTTGCAACAGGTAAGAATACACGAACACAAGGTAAGTGGCAAAAGCCATCATTATGTTCAAAGAAACAATACACATAATCAAGAAGGATCTTCGTCTGGAAAAGCGACATAAGTCACGTGTACACAAGTTGTTTCCATGGCATATCAGTTCAAATGTCGCATACCTAAAGCAGTTAGAAAATGCAATGGGTATTCATACTATTCCATACAAATACATATTTGTCAAGTCGCCAGGTACAGCACCTATGAATTTCTGTGTGATAGTATTGATGAAACTGACGCTAGGAAACTGTCGTTTTCGTACAATAGATGGAATATGGAAAGCAAACAGGAGGACTGGTGTGCTTTGGACATGATAGCCTTACGAAAAAGTCTTTTGCAATGGAAACTACACTTTATTGGACATGGTGACAGGGACTCTAACGATGTGGTGAGGCTTCAAAAATGTTTTAATATAACGTAATCAACCTTAGAAAAGCATTATTTTCAATCGTGAAAACTGATTTCTATTATACGTTTTAAAGTTACAGAGCTTCTTGTGTATTCCAGCAAGCAAAATCCACGAAAACTCGGTGATCTGTGGAGACCCAACTACTTGTGGTTTGAAGTATTCCTGCTCAGAATACCACATTTAGATCTTATGTGGCATATGATTCAAACACTAACGAAAATTCAACATTTAAGCAACAATAATCTATACAACTGGTAATATATAAACCTTTGAATTTCCATTTGTATGTTCACGAAAGTCATACAGAAAAAAGGCATAGCAACAGAACCCAATGACGCTTTTTGATATAGTTATTTGAACGTTTGTCTTCTAACATGAGAAATTCTTTGTAAAAATTCTTCTTTAAATAAAATGTTAGTTTTTGGAATAAAAATTTCACATATTTAAAATAATTTGTAAAAAAGATATTTTTTGAATAAAAGAAAATAAGCAACTTTCAAAGAAAGGGAAATGTTTGTTTTTGTTTGTTTGTTTTTTTAATTTCGCGCAAAGCTACACGAGGGCTATCTGCGCTAACCGTTCCTAATTTAGCAGTGTAAGACTAGAGGAAAGGCAGCTAGTCATCACCACCCACCGCCAACTCTTGGGCTACTCTTTTACCAACGAATAGTGGGATTGACCGTCACATTATAGAGCCCCCACAGCTGAAAGGGCGAGTATGTTTGGTGTGACGAGGATTCGAACCCGCGACCCGCAGATTGCGAGTCGAGTGCCCTAACCACCTGGCCATGCCGGGCCGAAAGGGAAATGAAGTGAATCGTAGGATAGTTTTTGATTGCAATAAATGTTGTAACGTAATTTCACCCTTTACTCAGTCTGGCGATCGGATGATATGGGAACAGTTTGATTGTTTGAAGTTAAGTACAAAACAACACAATGGGCTATCTGTGCTCTTCCCACCACGGTATCGAAACCCAGGTTCTAGCGTTCTAAGTCCGCAGACATGCCGCTGTGCCACTGGGAGGCAATTTGATTGAAACAATATTCTCTATTTCTGCTTGCGACTTATATTTTATAGCATTTTGTAATAAAACAATAACATTTTCTGTGTCATTATGTTTGCTTACTGCACATGTTCAAGGTTCTGAAAATAGGATTTAGATAGATAATACATAAGATATATTAATTGTAATATAATTTAAAAGAGGCAATATAATAATATTTTTATGGCCTATTTTTTGAGCGAAATAATATATTTATATACTTAAAACATTAAACAAAATAAATACTTCCGTCATTAAATCTGAGTCATCTCAGTTGCTCAACGGTAAATCGGAGATCTTATAACGCTACAAATCGGGTTTTGATATCCACAATGGGCATAGCACAGACAATCCATTATGTAGCTTTGCACTTAACAATTAACAAACAGTGGAATCTGGTTATGGTGAATAAGAGATGTTGTCCTTTTCTAAGTTGGAATATTAGACTTGACAGAAATGTTCATTAATATCAGATACATCATAATAATCGAAACCAGAAGTTTCATATATAAATATAATTACTTTGTCTTTCATAATTGCATGTGCTACAGTAGAAAGTAAGCACGTGAAACCAACCTTGGATTGACTCGAATACCTTGTACCTTATCATTAATGACGGAATTAAAACGGTAATGATTGTCGGTAGTCAATGAATTTAAGAACATGACTAATTTATGCCAAGTATGCCGGAGAGAATTGGGATTAATCAGATTTGTAGAAGATTTTAAAAAGAAATCCGTATTTATGAAAATAAAAAGTAATTATGTAAAAAAACGTCTACCAGTAATATGTAGATTAGCTCAATTGTAAACATTTTTGAAAATATATGACCTCGCAAAATTTCTTATCTTTCAAGAAAAATGCTAACAACACAAGGCACATAATCTTATTGCAATTAAAAATAACAACAGAAGGCACATAATCTTATTACAATTAAAAAGAGCAACAGAAGGCACATAATCTTATAACAATTAAAAATAACAACAGAAGGCACATAATCTTATTACAATTAAAAATAACAACAGAAGGCACATAATCTTATTATAATTAAAAACTGATGCAGGTATATGATAACATTTATTGAATAAAACCAACAGAAGTAGTCAGATATGTTTGGAATAATATAGGTAAACGTGTTCTTATAACAAATATGTGTCGAGATAGATTCATAACATATTTATCTTAATATTACAATGTAAGATAACATGCACGAGTAAATATCAGATCTTTCAAAAACAAAAACTGAATTTCCGGTTCTCTGTATATCAGATAATTCTAAACTCGAATAAAGAGTTGGATGAAACTGTGTTTATATTTTTTTATTGAGGAACGGTGTTTTATTGGCAGATGTAATATATATTTTAAAAGATAAAACGTCACCTCTATAATTTACTTTGATCGAAGTTTTTATAGTAATTACTAAAACTTCCAAGAAGTAGATAAAGTACCCAATTTCCTGGTAGGCCACTGACGTATCTATCCTATGTCCTTTACTATCTCACCGTTACTGCTTACTTTAACTCTTGTAACTCTCTGGATTACTAGACATATATAGTTTCAATTTTTCCAGATATCGCATTACCTATAGTGCGTGAGCAAGATTCAGAGCCGTTCCAAAATTTATGTTCTTTTCGATTTGTTTCTATTTTTTGGAAGAAACATGCAAACAATTAGTATAATAACAATAAGTCAATAATGACCAATTAGCATTTTAACACGCATACAAATAAAAGAAGCTAACAGTTTCTCCCTAGTTTGTGTAATATTTCTCTACTGAATTAGTAAAAACTACAAGAAATTTCACAGGATACAAAATACTTCGTTATCTTCAATAAGCTATAGCATAATCAATGTGAGAAAATCAGTACACATAACCAAGAAGGATCTTCGTCTGGAAAAGCGACTTAAGTCACGTGTACACAAGTTGTTTCCATGACATATCAGTTCAACTGTCGCATACCTCAAGCAGTTGGATGATGTAATGGGTATTCATACTATTCCATACAAATACATCATACTATTCCATACAAATACATCATACTATTCCATACAAATACATCATACTATTCCATACAAATACATCATACTATTCCATTCAAATACGTCATACTATTCCATACAAATACATCATACTATTCCATTCAAATACGTCATATTATTCCATACAAATACATATTTCTCAAGTCGCCAGGTTCAGCGCCTATAAAATTCTGTGTGATCGTATTGTTGAACTGAATCTATAAAGAGTTTTTTTTTATTTAAATTCTCAGTTAGTTACACTTTCAATAATACTTGATATAACGCTTTTCGGTAACATGCACCATAGAAACAAAATCTTGGTTTTCTAGATTGTTGAGAAACCTAGATAATAGTACAAGTTAATATATTAGAGAAAAAGATAAGTTCACAATTTAGTCAGAAAATATTCTGATGTGTTGAAAATAAAACATTGAAACGTATATATATATATTGTCTGGTGTAAATTATTTTATGGCATGAAATCTTTATTAATGATATGTTATCATTACACGTAAAACAGGTAAAACCCAAAGTTTTATTTATAGAGATAGGCTCAAGCTTATGCGACATTAACCACAAAACAGTCAGGGCACCATATTGCTGTTTTCTCATTAGCTGTAAAACTTTACTTTCTTTAGGTCTGTAAATGTATAAGACGAAGCAGAGGAACTGTCATAACAATATCTGATGCATACTTACTAAAAAAAAAACTTTATACTTCACTTATATCAGGTATTCCATAACAATACGTTGTGACTAAGTACAATAGAATGAAAAGCAGAGACTAGCTGAGTATAGCCATTTTCTTTTTCCTTTCCTTTCTTTACTAGTTCTGTTTAATTTTCCCCTTATAAATGGTCTAGCGAGCAGGTGTCTTTCAATGGTAATAATTTTATTTATTGTTTCTACTTCGGTAAGCATCAATGCACTGATTTATTGCAGAGACCATTCGTTCTCGACTACCAGTGTTGAATCCAGAGGGGTGGGTGTGAAGCTGGGGAGGATGAATTAAAATGGAAAATACTGTACTTAATTAAAATACTTGACTCTCCAATTTTGCAATGATATATTTTAGTATTATTGGTTATGATATTTCAATGTACTTTTTACGAATTTACAAAAAAGAAAAAAATACCGAAAATGCGTTCAGACGGTTCACTGCAGCTACTCTTAGAGAAAACGAACGTGTCTTGTTTGTTTGTTTGTTGTTATTTTTCGTGCATATAAGTCGATAACCTTTGACAACAAAGTGTCTGAAAGTATATTAGTCTCCTCGATGCTAACCTTATATAGCTTTGAAGCGTGTCTTACCCCATCCGGTTTCTCAGTTTATTTAAAATACGGTTCATGCCACTGAAGAAACGCTCAACTACAGCAGTCGAAAGCGGCACCACCATGAGGCATTCAGCTAATGTTTTAAGATTATCGTAACCGAAGTTTGCTTTCCACAAGTAATACACAACATTTTTTTTATCTTGATCTTCTTGCTCCCTTGTAACGTATATGAAGGAGCTCAAAGTAAGCTCACACGTCATCAGCATCCAGTCCACCAAAGAAGATACATCTTCTCTTCACATCATCATATGTCAAACTACACATTGACTAGCAGTCAAGTTCAAATACGCGTTTCTTCGAGGAGTCACCAGAATGTTATGTTATTCCGTTTGTATAATCGTTGGGTCCAGGTGTTCGATAAAGTAATAGTACATCCTGATTCATGCGTCACGACTTTCATTCGGTTGTTAATAAAGAATAAAATGACGTCTGTTAAAAAGACCAAACAGTTAAAATATTTCAGGGGAATTTTTTGCTCAGGGGGAATTCCCTCTGTACATCACCTGAATTCAACACTGCCGACTTCTGGGGATAATTCTCGGAGAGTTGTCTGCAGGAGAAAATGTCCACAACAGTATCTCCAATTCGAAAATTTCAACCCGATATACCTCTAAAATTTCACTTCTTGTATTTATATTGGAGCCTGCAGCATAAATACATTACAAATGAACATTCAGTCAGTTATTATTGGCATCGTCATGTGATGACTCTGCTGCAGTCGCCATAGCATGACATTGAATATGTCATAGAATGCTTTCCTGTTCTCTTTGAGAATAATAAAATCTAGAACAGACACAATCATCAGAAAAATACAAGTAGCACTAATACAGCAAGCTTCTCCAGTACCTCTTGCTCATGAAATTATGACTACAGTTACAAATATTTAAACAAGTATCTCCGGTTTAGCTTACAAAACATGGTAACGTTAATTTAGTGACAAAAACATTATTTTACGTTGCACTGTTTGATTTTGAGCTACTATGCTGTAATAAATAAAATCAGAAACACCTTAGGTATGAAAGAGCAGCATGTCACAAAAGTATCAGCAACGACACATTTCAGATGAACCTTTGAGAAGTTAACGTTTGACCAACATGGCTGAACAGCATAGGAAAATAAGGGCTGCTGGAACATCAATTGAGCGAAATACAAGACTTGAAACATGAAAAGGCAAACTATTAGCTTCCACAAGAAACCTTACCAAGTACTGCACAGTTACTGACTTTGAAGAAGAGAAAGTTTTATCGACATTGAAGAAGTACTTTTCTGGAAACTTCTTTCAAGAGGCTTACCCTCATTGCAAAGCAAAAAAGGCAGAAACATGAACTAAAGTCATTGTGTTGCGGGCCCGGCATGGCCAGGTGGTTAGGGCACTCGACTCGCAATCTGAGGGTCGCGGGTTCGAATCCCCGTCACACCAAACATGCTCGCCCTTTCAGCCGTGGAGGCGTTATAATGTGACGGTCAATCCCACTATTCGTAGCCCAAAAGTGGGTGGTGATGACTAGCTGCCTTCCCTTTAGTCTTACACTGCTAAATTAGGGACGGCTAGCGCAGATAACCCTCGTGTAGCTTTGCGCGAAAATTCAAAACAAACAAACAAATCATTGTGTTGCAAGGAAGGGTTAGTGAAGCTTGATGGAATTCCAGAACCACCACAAAAGTTGATTAAGTATTTCGACATCAAACAGTCAGGCAATATCGTGCTATGGAAGAGGCCTCTTCAATTCGATTCAGGGCTCAACTAAGGTAAATATTTTGCACACTTTTGCTCTACTGCATGCCTGCTGATCTAGTTGGATTCTGGAATAAATGGAAAACAAGGCTTGCCGAGAATATCGTGTACTAGAACCATGAGCAAGTTATGTGTGAGAGAACAATGCACCAGGTGCTTCCGAAACTGCAAGAGAGAGTGGAGCATGATAGTCTGGACTTAAATGCCAACTTTGGATTGCCAAAGCCAGATCCAGCTATAGTACGGCAGGCACATATTCCCAGTATTTTTAATAAAAGAAACAGGCTTCAATGTTACGCAGCTGCAAGAGAATGTGTCAGAGAAGCTGCCCACTCTGAATCCTGAGCAAGGAAATGTGTACAACAACGTGGTGGATTCAGTTGAGGGTGTCAAACGCAAGGTTTTTGTCTCTGTGCCAGTGGTGGCACAGAAAAGACATACATGATGAAGATCCTGTTTGACCAACTCAGATCAGAGTATAAGATTGCTCTGGCTACTACTATATCTGGCATAGCTGTAACTCTGTTCAATAATGGAGGAACTTTGCACTTAAGATGTTAGGCTCCTCTAAATGTAAAGGAGGAGTCAACATGTGTCTCTACAAAGCGAGATGCAACTGGGAAGCTCATGCAGCAAATAAATCTTCTTATTGTAGATGAGGTCATCATGAGCCGTAAACATATTTTTGAGTGTGTGGATGTCAGAGGAAGCACCAAGTACTTTGGAGACATGCCAGCAGGTGATTGGAAACAAATTTTACCAGTAGTTTGTCGTGAATCACGACTGTAAATTGTTGAGGCCATCCTCAAGAAATCTTACCTCTGGAAACATATTGAGACAATGGAACTAAAGACAAATGCCAGTACCGTTGAATAACAAGATTTCAGAAGAACTCCTTCTGCTGTCAACAAAACTTGCTGACCTTGGACAGCTTTGTATTTGATAACCTGCTAACAAGGCCATCATATTTCCTACCATTGAGGCGGCCCATAAGTGAATGAGTCCATGTTGAAAGAATTTCCTAGTCAAAAAAGAACTTACAAAAGTTCAGATACTACTGAAGATGAAACTCGATATCCACGTGATTTCTGGCTTTCCTCGTCATCTGCTGAAGTTGAAGGTTGGATGCCCCATCATGCTGTTGAGAAATTTGAGCCCTCAAAATGGACACTGTAACGGCACTGTAACAAAAGCCATGATCAGACTCTGGCATGGATTGATCTATCCTACCAAAGAACTTTTACCCATGGACAGCTTTATGTGGCCTTTTCAAGAGTGAGAAATAAAGACAATATTAACATTCTTGCAGAAAATGCAACAAGATATTCTCGAGATCTAATAACCTGTCTGTGACAAATCAGTAACTTTTGTGATATGTTATTCCTATTTGTGATAAAGTTTTGAAACTTAAATAAAACATAAAATTAAAAGTGATAATATCAACGTAAAACTATAGAGTTAATATCATTACAGCTTTTGGCAGGGATTGGTATAAAATCTCTCTCTTTTCGTAGGGCGTCATTTATGCTAGTAGCAATAATTCTTCATCTAGTGACTGTAGCATATTAGAACCAAATATTCCATCGTGTCATGAGTGATGGGTGGTTAGAAGAGCTCTTCTGGGTGTGAAGAATAAAGACTAAAGATGTTGTACATAACCTTATCCAAGAAAGACTTAAATTAGCTAGTAATAAAATGGAAAGGCATTATGGTATTCATGCTGATAAGACTGGATTTTATTGAGGTGATACGGTATGGTTGTACATTCTGCACCACATGGAAAGACAAACTCCAAAGTTAATTAGGTATTGGGAAGGGTCATGTGCTGTACTTAAAGAATTAATTATGTGGTTTACAAAATCTAGAAAGACAGATGATCAAAGCCAAAGATTGTCCATCATGATCGTATTTCGAAGTAAGTCAGTGAGAGAACAACCAAATGGGTGACTTCACATAAGAACTTGTCAGCAGAAACTCAACTTGTTGAGGAGCCTGGAGTTCCTGTTGAGACGTGATCATCAAGGCTGGAGACACAGTTGGATTCACCTCACCACATAACTAGGAAGAACTCACCTCTAACAGTATTGCTGGCGACAACAAAGACAAAAAATCCATATACCATGAGCCTTGAAAAAAACAAACACCAAACGATTTGGTGAATGAACAATTTATTATATTATTTTATTTTATTTTTTGCTTCAGGGACTTTGCATTCGAGGAAGGGTGCAGTGTTGTAAATTATATATTTTTAATGTTGTAATTCATTTGTTAGTTTTGGTGATGTAACCTGACATTAAATTTATGTGAGTTCTAGAAATATCTAGAACAAGGGTAAATTATAAAAACAATGTTTTGTGAAGCGTCAATTTAATCGAGTCGAAAGCCGGTTGAGATTAAATAGTGTTTTTGCACTACTTTGTACAACTAAATAGGTTGATTGTACATTAATCATAGTACTGTCGTTAAAGAGATATATAACGTAATTTGTCAACGTAAACTTAACAAATTACGACAGTTTGAAAGTGGATTAAGCTTCTAGAAACTTTTAAGGCAATGAATAAATTGATTTCGTCTCATTAAGTGTTCTGTACATTCAATTATTTTCACCTGATAATTTAAAACAGGCGACAAAGAAAGAACAACATTACAACAATATGTAGTTGTGCAACAACATATATATTACGGGTTTTGTAACGGTCTAAAGTAACTCGCTGTTGCAGCTAGGGTTGAACAAAAAAAAGAAACAAATTTATTATACTTTGACAACCAAAGAAATTTAAAGTGTTACTTTCATACTATTCAAATACAAAGTTGATAACTTACCAAAACACAGTAAAGAAATATGTGCCTGGCTATGACTTGAAATTAACGTTAATGAACAATACAGATTAATAAATATTTGAATGAATAAAAGAATCAGGAAAAAAGAACCAGAAAAATAAAAAAATAAATAATTCCAAAATAACAATATTCCGTATTTAAACAACAAAATCGCTAACAACATCCAGTAATAATCAGCAATTATACTGTTCAGCTATACCTCGTGAACTAACTTGTTACAGCTCAATATAGGAATTTCATTTACTTGTTATAACAAGAGATTTCAAATCATGTGATTGTGAATTACATACTCTTGTGCAACATTAATGATATCTGTACATCACCGCTAGGGGAAACTGATATAATACAGTCATAATAAATGCATATTTACTCAAAGTAAACATGGTCATCGAGAAGGTAAGTTATCGTTTTAAATGTGACTCAGAATTCATAGATATACTAAACGATAGAAGAAATAATAAATGAACGATAAAACAAACTATAAACAAATAAAAACATAATTCGCTATCTCACAGTTTTACCTCGTTATTGATTGTCCTAAAAGCCCACACTTATTTACTATAATGTAAAACATATAAACAGTTGAATACCCTATTTTGTAACTGATGTAATTGTAATACTTTCATATATTTAAGAAAATAACATTGCATAACTTTATTTTCACTTATCTGCAACTGATTTTAAATCACTGTCGAATCTGAAAACAGTTTAGGTGTTAAAAAGTTTCTGAACTAAAAGATTTTCCATGTTATTTTGATAACTGAAATTATATTACTACCCTTTCCTCCCACTAGATGGCAAATTGTATAGGAAGACAATTATATTTTGTTATGTAAACCAAAAGTAGTCGAAATACGTAGTATAATCATATCCTATTTGAAAAAGAAGTAACATTAAAAAATACTTATGAAAAATGTGTTAGGTATTATGCCTTGGGTGGTAAAATATCGAAACTGTATTAAGGATCAAATGATTGGTAGAGTACATTTTTCCGTACTCGATTATGATAATTATAATTTATTTGTTATTAATAGTAAAAATGAAAATATTAATACTTTGACAGTATTGATTCAAGAATATTATCAACTGGATTATTTGATTTTTGTATCCCACATATTACTTCCAGGTGTCGATCTTGTTAATTTTCATTAAAGCTACCTGTCTTGCCCCTCTGCTCCTTCAAAAAACAAAAAAAAAAACAACCGATGTTCTAGATAACAAATTATTCGAGTTATTTGTTGAATTTACGATCTCATTAGAAAATATGTACATATCTCACACTATTTAGAGTTTAGGTCTCCTAGCCTTCATATTATATGAGAATACATCTTCAAAACTACATATTAATTTGGTGTCTAGATATAAGACTTACAATCTATACATTATAATGACCTATAGGCTTTACGTTATACTTGACTTCAAGTCTCCCATATATGTACTAATAAAGGCATCCCGCAATGCCAAGTTTAAAGAATAATTCTATGAGTAAAGAAAAATAAACTTTTCAAAAAAGGAAGTCAATATAGGGATGCCATTTACATCATCCCTACATAATAGCACAGGCACATAGACTAATAGAATGTTAACAGACAAAAGTAGGATAAATTAAATGCGATTGTGGTTGAATAGTTATGTATATTGCTATATTTTAATTTATGACTGTGCTATTACGTAGGGATGATGTAAATGGCATCCCTACTATCTCGTTTGCATTGTTTTTGGAAGGATTGATTTTAGCCATCCCTACATTTACTTCCTTTTATGAAAAGCTCCTCTTTACTTGTTTTTAATGCAATGTTTCAATAGACATAAGAAAGTTGTATTTACAACCAAGTTCTAAATATAGTGAGATTACAACTGTAATATTTATTGTTTACTTATTATTTTCTGGTAATTCCTGTTTCACCCTGTATTTAGAACTTTTTAAAGGAACACCAAATTTCTGGAAGAAAACTAACTTCAAAGGGTAATGATAACATCTTTTACACTAGAAATATGATTTTTTAATTACTACTCAAACCACCTACGTGCAGATGAGCAACTAGTAACTCCAACTTCTCAAGCCTGGCACCACCTTCGGTCACTCATCGCAGCAGGACTTCTTCCTCATCCCAGCCTTTACTGGTACTTAAAGTGCAGGAACAGTCGCAAGTTGTAGATGGATTGAGCTTCCGAGGTGCAATGGAATGCTCGGGCATGACGATTGGCGGGAGAACCATCCTGGTATGTAGCTAACAGCACTGATCCTGTCAGTTGCAGTGCTCAAAACTAACTAGAGCATGCCTTCTCTGCTCTTTACTCAGTTAAACCAAACTTCCACCAGAGAAGGTAATCCACCATCCTGCTTCGTCAATGGTTTCACCATATCCCTGGTTTAAGAGGCTTCGGGGGTCCTGGAACTTGCCCAGAGTGCTATCCCAAGGCTACGAAAAGATGGAAGGGATCCTCACA
The DNA here is from genome assembly GCF_000517525.1 of Limulus polyphemus. Lineage (NCBI taxonomy): Eukaryota > Metazoa > Arthropoda > Merostomata > Xiphosura > Limulidae > Limulus > Limulus polyphemus. Next base: position 45,645 of record NW_013666889.1, on the reverse strand, counting down.
ATCCCTTCACAGACTACTAGCAGCAGCTAGATCCTGTGCCATATCCCATAAGTTTTCTCCCTACTCTATGTCATCTTCGATTATCGAAGGACTGCCAATGACGACGACGATGAATAATACTTCATTTTTCAAACTTCCTAGCCAATTGTATTTCAGTTGGTGTCACCCACGTTCCTAGTGATTGACTCTCTTTGACTACATTCTAACGTGAAGGCGGGACCTTGCTGATGTCATGTTCACACGAGCCATGCGTGGTGCAGACTGTGACATAGATCACATCCTTATCTGCACAATCTGTAGAATAAAGATAATTTCCGTTCGTTGGAAAAAACAGCAAGCTGCCTCTCAGAAACTGAACATAACAAAAGTACGGGATCCTACTGCAGAGAGAAACTTGCGACCAAGATTTCTGAAGGTTTTGAATCCCAAGCAGTTCAATCAATCCCAATACTATGAAACCGTTTTAAAACCATTGTATATGACACAGTTATTGTCGAAATTAGCTTCCACAATAAGAGACATGGCCATTTGTTTCACGAAAACGATAATAACATCCAAGAATTGTTAGTTGAGAAAAGACAAGCTATACAAGCCCTATTACATGACAGGTACACTAAACAAGCCACTATGCGATGGAAAGCAGCTAAAACAGATCTCAAAAAACATTTGTGCAAACTTCAAGATCAGTAGTGGCTACAAAAGGCAAAGGGGGTTCAGTCCTCAGCTGACAAACCTAATACAAAAGGTTTTTTTGACAAATTGAAGGTGGTATATGGACCAAAGTGCAGAGCAACTGTTCCACTCAGGAGTCTTGGTGGTTCCTAACTGTTTATAAACAAGGTTGATATGTTGCAGAGATGAAAAGAATACTTTAATACTTTGCTGAATAAGACTTCAGTGATTCATAATGCAATCCTGGATCAGGTGCCACAACTACTAATTGATGCAACACTTGATGACCCACCAACTTTGGAAGAACTTGTGAAGGCAATGGAAATGATTAAATTTGGAAAAAGAACTGGGCTTGGATGGTCTACCTGCCGAAATTATTAAAAGTTGAGGACTAGTATTAAAATTAAAATTGTTGTATCTTTCTGAACGATGTCAGCAAGCTGAAGAACTACCTCAGAAGTTCAAAGATGTCCTAATTGTAAAAATCTACAAATGTAAAGGGGATCGACATGACTGTGAAAATTACTGAGGTATTTTGCTCCTATCAAGCACAGGAAATATTCTGGCCAAAATACTACTTCAATGGCTATAAACAGTCTGGAACATATATTACCAGAAAGCCAATGTGGTTTCGAGCGAACAGCAGCACAATTTGTGGGAAATTCAGCAAAAATGTATTGAACAAAACATGCCGCTGTATGCCATGTTTGTCAATTTCACCAAAACTTTTGACAATGTAGGGAGAGAAGTGCTGTTGGCACTGCTCACTAAAGTTGGCTGTCTGCAAAAGTTTGTTACAATTTTTCGCCAATTTCCCGACAGCATGAATGGACAGGTATCAAACGGGAGATTCACATTAAAAGACTTCCCAATAGCACATAGTGTCAAACAAGGTTGTGTATTGGCTCCCATGTTATTCACTCCATTTCTATCTGTCATTCTGGATCACATATCTGCTAATCTTGCTGAAGGAATTTACATCTGCACAAGAATCGATGACGGTCTTTTCGATCCCATAAGACTGAGGGCTCGTACTAAGACTATGGAATCTGCATCAGAGAGTTGCTGTTTGCTGAGGATGCAACATTTGTATCTAATTCGATAGATGGTCTGCAGACCATTCTAGATCACTTTTCCAAAGCATCTACTGCTTTCAGGCTAACAGTTATCATAAAAAAGACTGAAGTCCTCCATTAGCCATCACTTAACTCTCACTTTGTAGAGTCAGTTGTTCATCTCTCTCTGGCAATAAGCTAAAGGTCGTTAACCTCGGCAGTACAGTTCATAACAACAACACTCTCGATGCAAAGCTTGACCACAGGATCCAAGCAGTATCTGCCTCTTTTGGGTGATTATATGAGAGGGTCTGGAAGCAGTGTTGCATACGACCAAGAATGAAGTGCAAATTATATCAAGCCATGGTATTAAGCCTCTAATATTTTTAGTTTACATATCTTTATCATCCTGCTTAAATATGATAAATGAATGAATGACTTACTGTTTATCCATACATTTTCTATAGAACATTCACTTGAAGATTAAAATTTCTTCTTCAGTAGACTTTGAGACTGTCTGAAGTCAAGACTGCTGTTTACTAGGTGTTCATAAGGTGATCACGTATTACTCATGATAAGATTTGAAACGTGTGATCTTGTATTTGCCTAAACCAAGTAACACTACAAGTATTTCTACAAGCCAGAAGTTTTATTTCCATATCTTTTTGTTAAACTTATTAGTTTTCCAAATGCACATAAGGACCTTTAATTATAAATCAAGTGATTATTTCAAAGATATTCAGTAACATGAATTATACAATTCAGTGTTCTTACATAGAATTCACGTTTTGTCATAGCCCAACAGACAAAACTTCAGGTACTATAAGCATCATAGTTTATGCTTTTATTGGATTAGCTTTCTTACAAATTATGCTCATGCCAACTCAGTACATAAGCTTTTAAATGATTTATAAACGATAGTGAACAATTGGTAAAAAGTTCAGTTTAATTATCTCATGTTATAATTTCCATAGACTCAAAAAATATAGTTAATGGATACAGAACAGTGTTACAGCAACAACTAAAATCAGTGTTGTTATATATCAGACAATTTGTCCTGAAAAGGAGGCTTATTTTTAGATTTATAAGTCAGTTGAGTTGAAAGGATCTACGTAAATAACAATTACTGTTGTTACCTCCTTGTCTAGTAGAACTTGTTTCTTACTAGCTGTATATAGTCTATATTTTTGCTTGGTCTCTTTCAGCCTATTCCTGACCTGAATCACATATTTGATATTCAAGAACACTGACCAGCTCAATAAACTTTGGTTTTAGAAAATATACAGGGCAGGACATCAAGTTTAGAAAAGATTTTGACATTTTGAGTCAGATAAAATAGATATCACGTTGAATGTTCGGTTTTATTAAAAGAAGAGGGGATCAATATGGTGCAAATATTTTATGAAACAAAAGTTGAACATGCCATTTATAATATACTGTTGCTATTTATGTATTTACATTATGCTTTATCTTGAAAATAAATGGTTCAAACTCTGCATGATCATATATTTTCTACATAGATTTAATGTTCACCATACCTTAACTGGAGTTTTTGTATGCCACTTAGTTTAAAAGTCAGTAAATTATCAACACGTGGAATGTATGAGATTTATGGTTTCATTATATGATAGAACAAATTATATTGTATATATTCGAATGGTAACAGAGTTCGCTCTTTCTGATTAGTGTTGATAAGCTTGGTTATAAGTTAAGACATATCCTAATTTTTAATATCTGTCTACAACAAACAGTTTAAAGTTCGGTCAAATCTGGGTAACTTTTCAAATATAAATACCCTGTCCCTTTCATCACTAGTAATCAGACTGATGCAATTCTACTACATGGAAGTAAGAATGATGAACCAGTCTTTAAACATAAGTATATAGTTACATATAATTCTTTGCTTATGAATCTAGCTTCTGTGTCTCTTTGACATAGTGATGTTTGTTTTCAGTCATATTCCTTAAATTGATAAATAAGGTTGCTGTTATAGAGAAGTAAAACAAAGACTTATTCAATATTTCTTGAGGATTTTCAACTGTGAATGAAAATACTGTAATAAAGAAAGACAGAATAATGTACATTTTACTTTAAAGTATACATAATCTATGAGATTAGTCGTAAGGTAAAAACGTTTCATTATTATGGGTAAAAGTGTTCATGATTACTATTCAAAAATATATTTTATTCCTTAGTGTTTCTTTAGATTTTAAAATCTATGCTATTTAAAATAGGGATGTAATGACAATGTCTGGGCAAGTAGCGATATCCGGCGTTTCAAAGGATGAGTCTAATATACAAAAATAGCATTTCTAGAATACAAGTCATGCAGTTAGTGTGCTTTTTTATTCTGTCTGGTTGGTTTACCTGAAAGAGGTCAAAAGGCATAAAGTTACACGCTTGTCATCTTGTGTCTCTGTTGGGATTAATTCTTAGAGGTCGTTTATTTCAGCGTAAACCACCATGGTTTTGTAGTTCCTGTTTGCTTGCCAGGACGCAACAGGAGTCCCATGTGGGTCAGTGGATAACTTATTAACAGAACTTCCAAACTTGGTCTGTAGTGAGTTCCTTGTACTTGGCTACTCTTGTTCGTGCATCAATTGCTAAACGATGACACTTCAGCCATTTGTATTCATGGTCGTCTGATTTCCAGTTTTAAATCAAAGGGCCGTTAAGCTAATGAACATGAGATTTGTCACATGGTTGATTAACAGCCTAGACCTCGTTTCCGTAGTGATAAGGTTTATGCTTCTAAAGCCTCGTTCGCATTCAGAAGAACTGTATGGGATGACTTTTGGACACCCGAAGGAATCAAATCTGATGGAATATGGCGCCCACAGTTATCTAGAAAGTCTCTGTATGATGTGGTTGTTTTTGAAAAGGGCAATCTGGAACATCACAAAGGGAATCTATTTTCCTTTCTCCAAAGTCTGGATTTATCTTTGCTGGCCACTCATTGACTTCTTAGGTACGGAGCTCAGAAATTATGTTTGGAATGGAATTAGAAATGTTTGGCAGTGACCCAATTGGTTCATGATAAGAAGTTGGTGTGAATAACCATTGTTTCATATAGTTTATGATACTGGTTAAAAATTGACCATGGTTGATTAAAACAATCTTGTTGTTCTCTGTCAGTGTTATTAATGAAACTTCATTTCCCTAATGGTATTCTCTGATTCTAAGGCCTTTTTACCCTGATGTTCCTTCATTGGTTCTAAAAACCGTATGCTGCGACGAATTTGCTTGTCTGCATAAATTATAGTAGTATCCCTTTTCTGTAAGGCTTGTAAAGTGCATAACAAGAAGGCTAAGTTAAAAATATTAACTAAACCAAAACGGTCCGTATTTATACTACTGGAAACTAAGCATTTATTGGTTATTGTGTAAGTATGGTTAAATAGGAAACAGGATGTTCATAAGCTCTTATACACATTTACACCTATACCGCTAAATCCCGGGAGGTAACTAACATTCAAATATCTAACAAGCTTATTGGATCAGCCATATCGTAAATATTTTCTCTACTTTTATATAGTACTTTAGACAATGCTTTTTGCGATAATTGTACTACAAACAAGCCGATAAAATTTACTCAACTGTGCTTCTGAAGCCGGGAAAAGTCTAATACCTAGAGTGGCAATTCATTGCTTTGTTTTCGAAAGGTTTCTATGTCAGCCGCTAACAGTAAAATAAACATAGGAAATAGGTATGAAAAGATTGGAAGTAGAAATTCTCAGGGGATTTACTTTGGAATTTCCTGGTCCATAGTGATGAGTCCCGCCAGTACTATTCATTTTGTTTCGTCGAGTTTCTAAGTCAGTTGCTAACAATGTAATAACTACAGAAAACAAGTATGAAAAGGTGAGAGGTATAAACTCTGACCATAAGTTGTTTGGAACTTTGTGATCAATACTAACAGAACTACACATTTTATTTTGCATTTTGCAATATTTTCTTTCATTATACTTTAATAACTTGACTACAACCTGAATGAAAGAGTTAATGATTCTTTCTTCTAGAGGTGGGCAAAACAAAGTTTGAGATTTGTAAGGTCGGTAACTGCGTTCCGGCCAAAAAAAAAGAGATTAGCGAACGTCGTTCCCACACAACTACACCCAAGTGTTTGAACCCAATGTTTAAGAAACCCATATAATGAGAAAGTATGTCATAAACTCGATTATTGTAACTCTGTTGTCAGTTGATATACGTTGATCAATATTAGCTCAGAGTACAGTATTTCATAACTTCAAAGTAAAGTGACGAGATAGAGTAAATTTAAGGATCCATTTCGAAAAGGAGAAATACGGAAATAGGCAAAATACAAGTGTGATCTAAACAAGGAGATTTCAGAGGATGGCCAGGTGAAGAAAGAACAGAAGGAAAAACAATAAACATTATATTTGAAATGGTGGCTGGAAAAGCAGAAGAAGCAACAACATCTGCAAACATCAGTAACACCACAGGTGCAGGAGACACCAACGGAAAGAGAAGGGAAGTCGGAGGATGAGATGAATGGGAATTTTGGGTGGTGAGAAATAGGTCTGTCATACGACTTGGCACCGTAACGACTATGTGAAAGAACAGTCACCTCAAACATCATTTGGCACTCCACCACAGTGAGAAGTTTAGAGTGCATGAAGACCAAGACGTGGCACAATCAAAATCAAAGGGGTGAAAAATAAATGAATAAACAAGACTTAAATAAATGTAACTCACCAAAACTTAAAAACTGGAATAGCAATTCAAAGGCACAATAAACATCAGTCCTGAAGAAAAACTAACAAATTTCCTGAAATATCTAGTAAAGGCTCTTATAATGGTGATATGTATGTAGTATTAATGGAGTTTTTAAATTCTTGAAACTCAACACATTATACCATAAATCAGTTTAGGTGCGTGAATAGAATATTGCACCCAATTTAATTATTCTGTATTATCCGGGAGACAAACTATTTGATAATGAAATCAAAGACTTATTTTCTTTTCACCAAGGTAAAATTGAAAACATAACAGGTGAACAGAATGTGCTGATGAGCCTTGAATAGAATATATTTCATATCTACACAATTCTCATTATTTTCTGAGTTCTAATTTCTAACATTTTTAACCTGGTCGAGATTATGTGCTAAATTTAGCCAAGTTTGATCACGAAAACTATATACTGTTTTATGGTATCGTTTCATTATATCCCATTATACCAAGTGACTGCTTTGTGACTTCTCTTGTAGGATAGACACTTCCGGACTATTATGATACAGTTACTGACTGGTAAGCTACAAAGGTGAATCGTGGTTGCGGTTTTGGCGTTTTCAGTCACATTTGCTATGTTCTTGAAAAAGCCATGAGTCAGTGTGAAAGTCTCTTCTTTGTTCTACATTCATCAGCCTGTTGATCGTGCCTGTTCTACGTTTGTTTTAATTACAATGTTTATTTAACCACAGTTATATATTAGCCTTACTTCAATGGTTGTTTGTTTTCTTCCTCATTTAATAAAGTGTTTCGTTTCTATTTCAACGCCAACGCTGTGTTCATGGTGGATGACCTTTTCCTTGGACTGCTTAACCTTCTGGATTCTGCAATCACAACATTGACAGTTTTCAATTGAACGTATAACTATTCCCAACACCTTCTTAATTTTTGAGTTTGTTCTCTCTTGCAACAAGGATTATACAGTCATATAATGTTACCTGGATGAAATTGAGTCTTATAAGCATTAACATGATAGCAACTTTTCATTTTATCTCTAGCTGGTTTAAGTCGCTCCCAAGTAAAGTTATGTATGACATCAATAGTGTTCATAGTGTCTAGTTTTTATGCCTATCTGTGAAATACTCTGTTGGGTTATTATCATCAGGATATGGGCATAAAACGTCCAATGGCACTTTGAGTTATCTCCTAAATATCAGTGATGATGGTGTGTTGCTTGTGTCTTCATGTACTGCCATTAGATAACTCACAAGTAGCAGTGGAATATCTTGATCCCACGTTTTCTGGTGTTCATCCATGTAAATGGCTAACTGACTTAAAATATACACTTATATCAATCCACCATTCCACCAGAAGAAGGGTGAAGAACTGTTGTTATTGTCTTTATGGTAGTAGGACTTGATACATTTCTGCAAACAAGTCTGATTCAAAGTTCCATCCCTGAGCTGAATGAAATTCCATAAGCACTTCAAATATTGAGACAAATCAATTGGAAAATTTCCTCACTAGGGTTTCTGCTTTATGATTAGAAACAGCATATACTTATGGTCATTTGGTGAAATAGTCCATCACATCCATGGTGTATGTATTCCAACTAAATTCTGTGGCAGAGGGCCAAAAACATCAACAGCAACTCTTTAAAGTGGTGCTATAGCTTCCCTCACTGCTTTTTTGCAGACATTTTCATCACAGCATAGTTCACACGATTTAACGATCCAAAACACCCAACCCAATAGAATCATTCCAAATATCCAGATGTTATACGTTTGTGGAGAAGGTGGAATGCTACTTAATGTTAAGACTGTGTAAGTATCAACTGAATTGTTTTTGTCTGCTAGTATCTTCCCATTTCTTCCATAACAAACCCTCTTTCGGCATAAAGAATCCATTGTATCCAGTTCGTTTTTGCCTTTGGGCTGTTTACAGTAACTGTTTGTCATGAGGGTTTATTTTCTGCACTATTCTTGATCCATTGACTAATTATTTTAAAACTTGTATCTTTTGCCAGAGCATCTGTCAGTTGAGTGTTGGACCATGAGTTCTTTATTGTCACTTTTGGATATCCTTCTTGGACTATATTCTGTTGCCTATTAGGATGGTCATCTTTACTATCTCATGTTTGCCTTTTTTACAGTGTTTGGATTCTTCATTAGCATATGGTCTTTGGGATCATGCATCAACATTTCCATGGTTTCATCCAAGACAGTGAACGCTGTTAGAGTTCTACTCTTAAAGTTTCTGTAGCCATCTTGCTATCTGGCGTTTTAGATTGCCAAAAATAACCTGCCACTTCAATGTCGTATGATCTTTCTAGACTGTAAATTTTTGCCTGTAATTGTAACGTTGGAAATGACTTAGGGTTCAAACAACACATAGTAGCTTTTTCCGAACTATACATTTATTGCCTTGCTATTGTGGGCAATCACATGTTCTTTTATCTGTTGTATTTGTGATAACACTGTTCCCACTGCAAAATCACTGGCATCTTTATCCAATATAAGTAAATTTTCAATAGTTTTTATGTTAATACAGGAATAATCGTTCATTCTTTCTTCAATTTGTTAAATGCTTCTTCGTAAACAGCAAGTGTTTGGTTTTTTCAAGTAATTTGTTTGAGGATGACCTATGTCGAGAATGGTTTTATAAAATAAACTTAGTAAGAACACAGTCCCAAAAATTATCTTACTTCATGCAAATTCTTTAATGTTGGCCAAGTATGAACAGATTTAATTTTAGATGGGCCTGTACACACTCCATCTTTACTGAATATGTATTCCAGGAAATTCACCTGTTAATATAATAATTCAAGTTTCTTGTGATTCAGCTTAAGGTTTTCTTTCCTCAATCAATTCAAAACTTTCCTTACCCTATCACAAGCATTATTAAAAGTCTTCACATGTATAATTGTATCATCCAAGTATACCAGGGTAGTTCAAACAGAGCATGCCTCATTAATCATTGAAATGAACCAAGTATTTTACACTAATCAAATGGTAACACAACAAATTGCCACAATTCTATTCCTGGAGTAAATATTCTTTTCTCTCTACTTGTTTAATCGACTTGCACTTGCCAATATCCACTCATTAGATTCAAAGTAGACAACCATTTTGATCCAGTTAGAGTATCCAAAGAAGAAGCAATCTTTGGCAGTGGGTAGGCATCCATCTTTGTGACTTCCTTCACCTTCTTATAGTTCATGCAATACCATGTGGATCCATTTTTATTCTTCACAAGTATAATAGGCGATGTCCAAGGACTAGTACTCAGTTCTAGTTCTCCTTGTTTCTTCTTAGCTTCCGTCTCTTTGAAAGCTTCAGCCTGCTTTTCAAGTGGGAGTCATCTGGCTAAGTGACATATTGGGGTTACCTTTCCAGTACCAATCTTATAAGATACTTTAATTGTTCAACCTACATTATGAGGTCTAGTTGTGAATGTTTCTCGATATTTCATGAGTAAGTCATGTAATCTGTATCAAACGGTTGTTAGACCTCCACAGCTCTTGTCATACAGATAAGGTAAGTAAAGTGGTAATCTGTCTTTTTGTGAGGATTCAAAATCAGACATCCTACATCTTGCCTCAACGTTGAATACTTCTGATATTTTTTGATGTGGAAGTACTACTGTATAGTTTCACATGTTGCAATGTCATATCCATACTTGATTCGAATTTCATGGTTTATTTTTTTCATGCCTCTAATAATTACTTCCTTATTCCCCAAATCCATGAGAGTTCTTCCGATTAATAATACCTCTGGAGATACTATTGGGTGTTTAATACTACTATACCCCAGTCACTTCATGTAATTTTAATCACGATAAGTGCTGATATAAGTATTTTACTTTTAATCTATTTAAAGCTAGCCTAACCTCTCATCCACGTTTCTGCATGAAGTCAGATCCCTATATTCACTCTTCCTCAATGTCAACTAACCATATATCATGAGATGTAGAGAAGCTTCCCACAATAAGGGTAATTTCCAATTTTCTTCTAGTTGAAACTTTATATCCATGTGTTGTTTGCGTCAATTCATCTTTTTCTTCCTTTATCTCTGGAGACATTTTTTCACCTTTCACTATGAAACTGGGTCGAACAACTGTAACTGTAGAACCAGTACTATTGTTAATCAACATACTGCAAGGCTTCCCATCAATACGTCTATGGAATTATGGACTGGTATATTTATATAATGAACTTCTTATTTCATTTGAAGCACATGGGATATTCTCAGCTAAACTTAACCCCATAAGACCAGCTAATTCCTCTTTTGAGATGTATGATTAACTCTTCATTGTTCCTTTGATCTAGTTTAACTCAGACTCATCCTTACAGTATTGTTTTCTTCGTTTATCATCACCTGTTGATTCCCTAAGGTCTCAGATGTAATAACCATGCTTCCCACGTTCATAACAGTTCTCTTTTTTCTGATATCCTTTGGGAGGATCTATTATTTCCTGAAAATACGTCCTTTAAACACCTATTAACTTTTGATTTATTTCATCCATTCTGTGTAACTAGTTGTCTAACTAATCTTTTCAGTTACTCTAGACTATCGTCAGAGGAAGTTGATGTTCCAACACTTTATGTGATGATCCCATAACTGATATATATTACCTTTAGTTATTTATCTGTGACTTTAATGAATAAAAGTTCCATTGCCAGATGGAGAACTTTAGTTAAGGGTGTACATTTCTTTGCTTCAGCCTAATTTGCGTATCCTCACCTGTTATAGCAATTATAAATTGGTTATATACCAACAAATCCATTATTTCACGTGGAGTATTCCTGTAAGATAAGTAGGTGATGTTGCTGAATTGGCCAGCTAAATTCTGGAACTGTATTTGCTACAGACATGCTTGAGTAGTCTAGGTAAGGCCCTACAGCAGTGGTTTCCAAACTTTTTTTCCACTGATGACACCCTAACCAACTTACATTGGTTTCATCGATACTTTTGTTGCCACATACAATATTTTTTTGTATTTTTTTATGATCTTAATTATTTTTCGTTTGTTGAAACTCTCGTGACACCCCTAGCAACTTACCACGTCACCAGGTTTGGAAACCACTGCCCTACAGTCAGAGATGGCACAGCTATAGTGGCAGATACCAAAAGAGCTGTTTCTGGTTTCTTCTTTAAACTTAGCAATTCATTTTCCAAACATTTTATTTTGTGAATGATGTTCTTTCTACTTGTTTCTTGACTTTTTATGTCCTTCTGTATTTCTGTAATATTGTTGTTGTAATCACTCTGTACATCTCCAATAGCTTTGTCGATCTTGTCTTCAATAATGTTTATTTTTTCTTAATCCTTCTTTAACTATTATATCACATTCTTGTAATCCTCTTTTAAATTCCTGCTTTTTTCCTTGATCTTATTTTAATGTTTTGTCTATTTCTGTTTGTCCTTTTCGCTTCTTTATGCGCAGCAAATTTTCAATCTTGCTTCATGCTCATGTTGTCATCTTCAAGTTTAGTAAAAGTTATATTACATATTCACCAAAATAAAACCACTTCCAACATTAAAGTTGCATGTTTTATCGTTGGGTAAGTTCTTTTCTATTATTTGGTTAAAATAATGCAATATACAGCTCACTTAATGATAACAAGTAGTCTGTTGTTTTTTCTCATACTATTTTAAACAATTTACTGGCTGCGTTCATTGTTAAGCCTAACTAACAATAACTAAAAAATATCAAGTGTATACATTTATCTATTAGTTAAGATATAGCCTAGTAGCAGCGTTGCCCGGGTTTTCGAAAAAACAAACCTACTCTCTCTGTTTCCCCATTCCATATTTCGATAGGAAAAACAAATTTGTGAATTTATATTTAAAAAACCTTAGGTTTGATTTTTGAAAATAAACTAAGAACCTGTTTTAATTCAGGGCTTCCTTATGAATGATGGTTTTTGTTTTTCCTTCACTGGCAAGGATAAATAAGCCCTTATGGAGAATATTGAGATTATCTTATACGTGTATGAGCACGCGTTCTAGCGAACAGGATAAGCCTAGCTCTATGCCCCCCAACCCCAGTTATCCCTCCTCAAATATTATACTTTCAAACGTAAATAAGTATGTAATATTATGTTTAATTTGTTTTAACGTAAATTTAACATATTTTTATGAATGTGACACCGTATTCACATTATGGCATTAATGTATGAAATATACTGCAAACAAAATGCAATATTGTACTTTATAATGTATCAAAATAAAAAAAATCCACTTCCAGGTATCGAACCACCAAGACAAAAAAATAAAGTAAATTGCTGACATGACTTTAATCTCATTTTACACAATAAATATTATAATGTACGCCTTACTCTTTTTCACGTAGTCTATTTTACGGTATACAGCATAATTTTATTTTATAGGCTAGGCCTACTGTTTGCTTTTTAACACACCACATTCTAATTCTGCATACATTTCTTTTGTATGTGAAGTTAAATACATGATGTGTTAGTAGTTGTATAATTAATAATCTATAATTAAAAAGCCTGTCTATTCTAATGGCAATAGAAATAAATATACACAATTTTCAGGTTCAACCCATTTTCTACCTCCTGCAAACGCTCAACTAGTTACACTAATTTGACTTCAATCTCATTGTACACAATAAGTATTAGAATTTAAGCCTTACTCTCTTCACATAGTCTATTTTATGGCAGACGGCATAGTTGTATTTATAGGCTAGGCCTACTTTTTGTTTCTTCCCACATAACATTCTAAGTCTGCAAACATTTTATTTGTGTGTGTTTGTTTGTTTTTGAATTTCGCGCAAACCTACACGAGGGCTTTCTGCGCTAGCCGTCCCTAATTTAGCAGTGTAAGACTAGAAGGAAGGCAGCTAGTCATCACCACCTACCGCCAACTCTTGGGCTACTCTTTTACCAACGAATAGTGGGATTGACCGTCACATTATAACGCCCCCACGGCTGAAAGGGCGAGCATGATGTGTGACAGGGATTAGAACCCGCTACCCTCTGATTGCGAGCCGAGCGCCCTAACCGGCTGGCCATGCCGGGCCTATTTGTTTGTGAGGTTAACTATATGATGTATTAGTAGATGTACAGTTAATGATCTATAACTCTACTAACACATCATAGGCTTATAATGCTATATTCTAAATTAAATGTTAACTCAAACTTACCAAAAAATTTCAAGTCTGAGTAGAATTTATTCGTGTAATGTATATGTTAACGATAAAATTACCAGTTCTTCTAGCAGACGATAGACGCATATGTCAACAAATTTTTTTTTTGTTTTGTGCACCTTCATGTGAGGGAAGTGTGACCTGCGCAGAGAGATTTTGTCTTTTATGTATAGACGACAATAATACTACAACTCATCGTCGAGCTCTAACCCTGACATAAAGAGGTCATGATTGTTACAAGATAAGGTTGTAATAACATAACGTTCGAAAATTGAAAATAAAACAAATTTATTTAAACTGCGTTATATGTAACTGTTCTTCGTCAGGCTTAGCTCCTGAAAACCATTTGTGTAAAATAGGTTCTTACAAGTAAAACAATATTTCATACTTGAGTACGGAAGCATATTATGCTAATATAAGGCCCGTACGCAGAATGTTTAAGGGGGGGGGGTCTAATTTGTGAGATCAAAGCCAACAAATATTGTACGAAGCACAATCAGCATCCTAAGGCTACAGAAAATTAGTTAAAAGTAGATGCTGTAAGATTAAATCTGAAAGCAAGTGAAATATAGCTTAAACAATCGCATTGCTGTTCACATAAATTCTACAAACATCCAATGAAAAGTCAACAAATCATCATTCTTTTGTAACACTGCCTGGCGAGCTACACTTAAATGAGCATAAATGTGTATGTTTTATTAAAGTAAAGTACTATAATATCCATATGCAGAGTATTTATTAATTGTTAACTTATATTACTAACTACCTGGAGTACCAGTCTTCTGGACGGAAGTTATGTAAATTCATGATTAATGAAATGTTATTTTAGGACATGAAAATTTGCTTCCCTTATATGTAATTGTAAAAAAACCACGTAAAAACGCCCATAAAAACTGCGAAACATAAAATGTGAAACCGCAACGTTGCATGTATCTTCGCATGGACCCAACAAACCTTCATGCCAAATTTGGCGAAGATCCATCCACATGAAAAATTGAAAACTAAAAATTTGTATGTACCCCCACATGGACATACAACAGACACTACTATTATATTTATATAGATTTAAACAACTCTGTACAACAGTAGTATTGTTACGTCTCTGGTCGTTTGTTAATTTCCCGTAAAAATTCTTCCCGAGGAACTTCAGCGATACAAGTCCTTTCTTAAGTAAAGCTAGTTTATTCTTTCTCAATACAACTTTGCAATACACTTAATTTCCACA
>NW_013666889.1:29404-30565 GCF_000517525.1 Limulus polyphemus | reverse complement strand
AACTTCAGCGATACAAGTCCTTTCTTAAGTAAAGCTAGTTTATTCTTTCTCAATACAACTTTGCAATACACTTAATTTCCACAATCAATTTAACTTACACACACTCTATAATTCACAATGAACGATTCACGCACTTAATTACTACTACGCTTGACTCAATTGTCCATCTCTGTCTGTCTGCAATTCTATATCGATTCATTGTCTGGCGCACTTATATACAAGACTACCGCACATCTAGCAAACACTCGAGCATTCACGAACCTTCGAGAATATCATGACTTCCGCTGTCGTAACAGTATATTAGCTAATTCAATCATTGGCTATCATATATGTACATGTTTGGACTACTGAAATAGCATGTTAGCATGCTCCATTTTTCTGGAATGCTTTTTTATAAATAACTTGCATGCAGTTTCAATGTTAATAGCAGTGTCATAATGGTTATGTATTAAAGCTAAATCACTCAGTCTTTCTCAAGGTTGTGTACACCTCGGGTAATTATTCAACTAGTGGAGAGTAGATGCCAAACGTTCACATGAACATGAACTCAGTGGCAGTGTGACAAAAAGTTTCAATAACATAAAGATATTAGGTACACTGAAGCACGCTTTTAAGCAGTCAGTCGGTATCTGGAGTCTGCCTTGGGCAGGTATAGAAAGCCATCTTGTCTTCCATCGATGAAGTTCTTCATCAAAAATATCAGGGTTTGGCAAATATTCTCTTTAAAAATCTATAGCCTGTCTGATATCAATGATAGTGTTACGTCTCCGGTTGTTAATTGATTTTTCCGTAACTTCGTTCCGACGAAACTTTAACGACACAAGTCCTTACTTAACAAAACTGGTTTATTCTTTCCGAATATAACTTTACGATACACTTAATTTCAATATTCGCGCTCAAACAAACACTATAACGAACGAACGTTAACTTCAACAATACCCTGTGACTGCAGTTCATCTACTTCATCAGGAAATGTCCTATCATCGGTAACAGTCACATCAGTGGTAGTAACTTCATCAAGAGCTTCACCGTTTCCCTTCTCAAAACTAAGTACAGTTTCTTCTTCGACGGTGGCTTCTTCAGGTGTCACGTCTTCAGCAGCGTCATTTGTTCTGGTGTCCACTTCATCCCAACTGTAATGTCCTGGACCGTGATAACGCC
>NW_013666889.1:25362-28587 GCF_000517525.1 Limulus polyphemus | reverse complement strand
TCCGATCTTAGTTCTAGAAAATAGGTGGCGCCACACCAGTCACGTTACCTCGATGACGCAACAATAGCAAACTCTTGTGTAAGTTTTGATAACACAAGTTTCTGAAATGATGATGCTTGCTTTACATGTGCATCAAATCTAGAGGAAAGATTACTGATAATTTAGTCAAGTAAAGGAATGGTTACTGTTTTCTTAAAGTAATCCTCCATAGAACTATTTTCTGCATTTGCGACTTGTCGTTGACTAGTTTGTGGCATGCTAACATTAACATTAGATCTGTTTGCAATATTGCTGCTGTACTTGAATAATCATCTACGTTCACTCTTACTGAGGTCATTTTTTTACAGCATTGTTCTATTAGGGAAACACCAGAAACAATGACTTGACTTGGACCTTGCAAATTTACAGAAGCTTCTTTCAAATAGTAATCGGAACGTTGTAAAACTGCTAAACTAAAATGAATTCAAAGGATTCTAGTATTTTTAGATAAACCATAGCATTTTTCGGCAGCTCAATTGTCATTAAACTTTTCAAAATTATCATCTTCATAAACAACAACCTCACACATGTGAAGTAAGAATGGATGACATAAACAGAACCTTTTCCAACCTTCAGTATTCTCAACCCATAAATAGTTCCCTACGTTTAGCTGAGGATTTAATCCAATTAATTATTCCTTTAACTTGATCCATACAAATATAGGAGGTTAATGTAATAATAAGATGGCAAACAACGATTTATATGAATATTTTTGGGGGGAACATACTACATGTTTCAAAATAACATTGGTCTGTGTTCTTCAGGTATGATCGGTAGCTAAGCAATGTAGGGTTTATATCTGAAGAAAACAAATCAATATTCTGTCGAAATATATACTATGTTCCCCTAGAAATAAATAATTTCATTATGTTTTTAAATCGTTGTTTGCCAACGAATTATTAACGATATTTCATAAAAGTTTGAAAATAATGCTGAAGAAAATGAAGTTTTATATGTACATATTGGAAAGTTATAAACATAATGATTATCTATAACTAAGTGTGAATACTTTATTTTAGAACAGTTTGTTTGGTGTGTGCTAAATCGTGTGCTCTCTCATAATATTCTTAATATAAAAAGCGTTTGCTATTTCAGTTTGTCTATCAATAACGTTGGTATTTGTAGTTCTAAAATGTGTTGCTTAGGTGCGCTGCAGATATCATAAATATATGTAGATTTGATGGTTTCTTAGTGACTGAATTCCTCGATACACACCTGCATGCTACACCGAAAGGCACACCTCACTACACACTGTACAAACACGCATCACTAAACTTGCTACCAAATATTACAAAAAAGCCATCTACCGAAATCCACTCACAGCTGAATTTCAGAAAATTGCCGCCATCCCCAACCATGGTGCAAATATCTATCCCTTTACAATCTGTTACAGAGCATCACCTCTGTACCATAATCCTGAATAACTTCATTATTATACGTATTCTATGCATAACATGTTTTTTCTTCAGTCTCTTTTCAGATGTATACTTCCTGGTCAGCTCTTCACTCGGGCACTAGCTGGGCTCTCATTCGGCCCCGAATAGTGAAAGTGGGTTTTCTTGGGGTACTCCCGTTTCCCTCCACATCTAATTCTCAGGCATCGGATCCATAGATCCCAGCCTTGGCACCTTGATCTACTGATCCCCGCCAGGCCCGTTTGCTTCATTCTGTTTCGATAACTTGTCAAAATCGGCTGCCGACTTGCTCTCTTCGAAGATCAACCGGCCTCTGCTACGCCTTGGACTTGCCTTCACTACTGCCTACTTGCCTCTCCTTCTTACGACCATTTTTTTTTAATCAATTAATTAACCTTCGCCCATACGACTCATTACTCCGCTGACCACTAATTGAAATGTAACCTTATGCCACGAGCAGGGTGTAGGAGGATTGTTTAATCTTCGAGCACCCTTGATTAGTAATTATTTCTTAGGAGATAATTATTTTTAAATTACAATAACTGTCAGGAAACTACTACTAATGACTGTTTAGGGTGCTTCAATGTTTTACAAGACATCACTATATTATTTTTACACACTACTGCAAATCCCATGTGGTCTAGTGGCTAGGATATCTGGCTTTCACCCAGAAGGCCCGGGTTCGATTCCCGGCATGGGAAGTTTCTTTTTTTTTTTCCAAGATATTAACTCGTTATTATATTACATTATAGCTCATAAGGAATATATTAAATATACTAAACCCAGCTATCACCGTTAATATAACTTTTAGCGAATCTCGATAATTCCTGCCCCAGAAAGACTAATATTTAACTTTTTATTGATGAAAGTATTTTCATGCTCTAAACGTCTAGGTCTAATTTATTTTAATAATCGAAATTAATTTTACATTGTTTGGTTCAGTTCTTAAATGACAGTTTTGGTTTTAATCTAAATAATCCATGATTTTGTTCAGCGCAATTACCTATGGTATATATTTTACAAAAGGACAAGTATTACATTTCAGTTGATGACTGTATTTCAAGTTTATTAATTAACTTGTTATATCTTAATATTATCTTTACATAAAAATGCTAAAAAAACAGAATCCTAAGATGATGGTAAAATTGAAACGCTTTATGCTTCAGAAATGTTTCCTGTAAGAAGAGACACACGGGATGATAGGAGTCAATCAATGCCTTAATGTCATCGAGATTAGAACGAAAACCTTGACAGTTCCACTGTATCAAAGTGACCATTTTTATGTAGATGAAGGAAAACAGGGTGGAGAACCCTTCGGTTTACGACCATGCCATATTTCTTTACTAGATGGAGGTCGATCAACCTCCATCGATCCTGCCCTTGATCGAGTGGGCAGATCTCTGTCATCAGAATGAGAATCCAATGACTGAGGACGTGATCAAATGATCATCGTCCATTTAGGGGCCAAAGAAGGACCCTAGCAGATACCAGAGGCCAGTGCCCATGGAGGTTGACCCAAGCAGTCACTGGAAAGAATAGTGGGGACAGAGATCAGAGTAGACGTAGACCGGTCAACTCTGTTATCCATAGAGGACAGAAGAACTCTCACATGGCATCAAAAACACTCAGATGGAGGCACAGAAAGGTCCATCTGCACCCCCACTGTAGCAGTGGAGCATAGTGCAGTGGCATATGTCCGAGATGGAGTAGGGAACAATAGCTTCCGAGCCTCTGGATAGGAAATGTTGTGAACGGTCTTCAAATGCTGTAC
>NW_013666889.1:16352-25301 GCF_000517525.1 Limulus polyphemus | reverse complement strand
GAACCATTACAATTCAAACAGTGAGGGTCCTATTTGCACTCGTAAGTGTCGTAGTCATTGCCACCACAATGAGCACACATCATAGAACCACGACAAGATGTCTTTGAATGACCGAACCACTGGCACTGAAAACATCAGAGAGGGTTAGGAATATACAGCCATACCTTACAATTCCAATAATCTGCCTTTAGAGCAGCAGGTGGACGTGGTGATGAAAATGTCAAAATAACAACAGAGGTTGGTACCATAATTCCATTTTGACAAGTGGAGATCCTTCGAACTGCTGAAACTCCTTGGCTGGAGAAACCAGCAAGGATCTCTGACTCGGAGATGGCCACCCATCTACAGGAATTCAAGGCCAAAGTGGTGTGTTGCAGCACCACAGACACCACTCAACCACCAGGATCCTCTCCTCCCCTTCACGGGTCACCACATACAGCAAATACATGGGTGGATGTTTAGATCCCAGAAGAGGTAATTGAAAATACAGAACCTTCCATGGGAGGTCCCCTCACCACGTACAAGAATCCATGTCAAGGGGATCACAGTTTAACAAATGTTCCTTGGAGGATAGTTGCAAATAAAAGTGTCTGCTCTCTGAGAAGTGTGCAAATTTCTACTTGTTGAAAAAAATCACAGTGCCCAGTGCTGTTGGCAAACAACACTGGTTGGAGTTGGGAGTGGCTTCCATGTAGGTACTTTACCATTGTAACCCATGCTATTAAGATGTAATTTCTGATGGTGTTATGGTATATTGTACCTCTGCAACATCCACAATGTCTGTTTGATGAGGGTCATTCTCCAGAGTTCTCAAAGTAGAAAGAGTTCATAATGTTAGTTTTGGGCACCTGGGTTGTGCAAAAAGTGCATTTTTTTTTTTTAAATTACTGGAACTGCATTGTCACCCTCTTCACTGTAAGTGGAGGTATAGCAAGTGAGCTGGTCTTTTCTCACTGATTTGATAACCAACCCATCAATTACCTGTCACTTTGTGAAATAAAGTTAATTCCAAGAATTCTTTTTCGATTGTGGTACAGATATTTGTATTGTGTAGTCTTTACTGAATTACACCTGTATCTATACATTGAGAATAATTCATATACAACATTGTATTTTCAAGTATCTATTTGTTAGTAGGCTTTGTACTTTAATTTCAAATGACTGATGCTCTACCTCCTTAAAATTATCTTAACTCATATATTCACATCTATATTAACTATTTCAATATTTTATAAAAGCCTAGTGCTTTCCTCAATCTTATGCTCAAGCTTGCTAATAACAGCTAGAATTCCAAAGTTTGATTATTTGTTCTTATAACCTACAAATACTAAAGAGACTTCAAAAATTAATAATTTTTCACACATGTCAGTTACATGATAATCTGCATTTCCATCTCAACATACGTTGCATGTTTTAAATTATTAGGTTTTTGTCAAACATACAAATGTATTATGATGGTTTTGCTTGAAAAGAACTATTATCAACTACTTAAACTTGTATAAATCACATATCATAGTACATGAATGTGAAATATTCATGTAAATATACATACTTTATCAAGACACTGCATAGGTGGTAACATTTTATTATTTTTCTCTTTTTTGTACAAATTATATAACAACTTCAAAATACAATAATAATATTACTAGTTTTACTGAAGAATTTACTTACAAAACTTTATAAAAATAAATCAGCATATAATAAACTGAATAAAAAGCAAACCCAATGTTATATCTTTTTAGAATGAGTTTACTTAAAATATTACATGCCAAACAGTAGACTAAACCAGAAAATACTATTAAATACAAAATTACTTACTTTTATGATATAACACGTTTAAATGGAGATCAATTCATAATATAAAATAATGCTAAAAATTCTGCATTAATTGTGTGTTTTTGCACACTGCATATAGGCAGTAACAAATTTAAATTCAGATCAACTGATATATCCCTTATTTTGTAATGAGCAAATAACTTGGTGTATCTACCCTTAAATTCACACAAAATTTTACTAAACAAACATTTTTAACTTGGTTATGGTTTTCAAGTATATGATCTTTCCAATGCTCAACTAGTGTTCTAACTTGTGTGATATTTTCTTTTCATAACAGTGATTAGTCACCCAAGTTCCTGGTTTTGATTTTAATTCTCATTAACCTTCTTCTTAGTCAACTCTGTTTTTTACAGCATCTCAACAACAACTTTCCCAATACTTACGTCATTATGAAGGTGCTAAAATAAAACAAAACTTGGTTAATACAAACATCTTTGCAAGACACTAATATTTTTGATATAAAATAGGATAGATATTAATATAGAATACAATTTTAAAATTTCATACATCTAAACAAATCATTGATCAAACCCATTTAAAATGTAAAAGCTTTATTTCTTTCACAGCATAAAAGGATGAGAAAATACAACAGTTTTAATTTATCTACACCTGTGAAACATCCATTTAGCTAAGTGCAGATTTCAAGAAATCAGCAGATGTTTGTCTAATGCTTATGAATTTGAATGAGAAGTTATTAACATTTCTTTAAAGTGTTCACAGATCAAGACCACAGAATGGTTTTTGCTATAACTAGAGCTTCAGTAGATGTTTGGGTTAATATAAGAATCTTTTGATTTATCATGAAAGTGGTTCCAACTTCTAATTACTACATACATACTTTGATTATGAAAAAAACCTAAATAACAAATATTACAACTGTGCACTTATTAGTTATCTAGTTAAAAATGTGCCTATGTTACTACTTATAAAATAGAGCTGTAAAGTAAATACGAGAACATAGGCGTTTTTAACACTTCAAACTACTTGATGTAATTTTCTTATGGGGCCCATCCATACTCAGCTATATAGGTATAGAAATTTTTGTTTTTTTGCATTACTTTGGGGTCCCACAATATGAGGGACCCATCGGTGCATTGCCCTAATTGTACCAACTTTAAATCTGCTGCTGTATGAGAAACTAATTGAGAATGAGGGTTATTATAATCAGTGGCATGGCACTATCTCTTCACACACATACACAGAGGTAGGGTTTGTACTGTTTAATCAACAAACATTCTCCTTCTTACATTTAAAACCATACATAAAACTAGTATTCTTGGAAACATGCAAGACTAAAACCTTCCAATGATAAGGTAATATTTTAGCATTCCTTCTGCATTATCCAAAATATTACTACTTACCAGTGGGGGAGGGGGGGGATACACAAAATAAGTGAGGGGATTGATCTGTACATCTTGCGTGCACACAAAGTGCATTATTAAGGAAGTGAACCAGCTTTGACTGTTAGCATTGTACATTGGGTGTGGGGGCTACATGGAGGCTAATTCACATTTTGGAGGTAGCTTCAGTCCTAGCAAGCCCTTCTTTACCAACACCCCTGCTACTTATTATGTTTTGTGAAAAAAAAAAAACAACCAGGAATTTAAGTTTAATGCTTAAGGGCCTAAAGCTAGCATTATAACAATTTCATTAATGAGCTGATAAAAAAAAAAGGTTCTTTGACCAATAAATAATTCACTGTAATCTATAAACAAACTTCACTCACCTCTGCACCTTTTATAATTCCTTCCACACCAGAAAATAACACTCCAATTGATTGCTGTCCATTGTCAACGTGCACCTTCATCTTTCCACATTTTAACATTGGAATCAACTGACCAAGGTAAGCTGGGATATACTCAGAGTAATGAAATAATGAAAACCCACGAACACACTGGGAATTTGAATTCAACTGTAAAACAAAACGAAATTCAGAAAAAACAAGTAATAGAAATTTATGAACACAACAATAGTTTACGACCAACTGACAAAAAAAAAAATTGGATCAATGTTTTTAGAAATGTTTATTACAGAAACATTTAAAAAGTAACATATGGCAAATATTTGTGACTTGAAAATTTGTTTTCATTCAAGTTAACTTTAAATAAAACAAAGCAAACAATACCTTTTCCAATAGTTCATTTATATTGGGTGAGTTCTTAACTTCATCCATCATGTTACTGGCAATACATTCAATAATGATCATTCGACCTTTTATAGCCAGATTATTCAGTAAGGTTAGAAACACTTCCCCTCCAACTGTTTCCCAAACAACATCTACACCATCCTAAAAGAACAAAACATTCTACCATAAACAAATTAGCAAACACTCAAACAAAAGCATATTTTTTTGTTATTAGAATTAAAATATTGAAATCTCACAAGAACTTTAGGAGTTGAAATTTGGCCTTGAGTAAACTGTAAGACATTCATTCACTTTCAGTTCAAAAATTAATAGTTTTAATACAGTATTAATGCTGTATATGTTAAGATCACTTGGGCTGAAAGTTGTTAAGTGTTCAGTTTTTTTCACACATCCTTACAGCCAATTAGAAGGGGATCAGGAGGGGCATTTGACCCAAGCCTCAAGCTCATAGGAGGCCACAAATTTAGGCACTTGTTATTTTTGTGAATTTGTTAAGTTTTGCTATTTGTTTTTATGCACAGAAAAAGGCTATAAAACCATTGATTAAATGTTATATAGTGTTGATAAATATATGTTAAATTAAAAAATATTCAAATTATGTTTCACTTTTCTTTTGGACTAATGATTGTCTTATTTTGTTTTCAGGTGTCATCATTCTTTACTTTTATTATAGCCAGAGGCCTTAAAAGATAGGAGTGACCCAGGCCTCTCTGAACCTCTGAGAGGGCCTGCACATCCTGCGCTATATACTGAGTGTTGATGAAGCTACATGTCACTGTATAACTAACTCTGTTACTAATAACCAGGACAGCATTTAGCATTTGGATAGAAGATCATAATTCCCCATCTTGTAACTGTAGGTAATGTTAAATTAATTATGCATCTTTGCATTTGTAAAAATAAAAAAACTGTTATATGTTACACCCGCCAGTCACATAGAATACCTTATTTCTGATTGGCAAAATATTTAAATATTACCTATTAATTAATGCTAACTTAACTCTTAAGCTGTTATCTAAAGTGGTCAGTTTCAAAACTGACAATACCATTTCCACACTTTTTGATGAAGTACTCTCCATTTCTGAAGAAGAAACAGTACTTTGTTGGTCAAGTGCTCAAACTGAATAACTAAAAGATGGAACTATCTACAGAAACAAGAAATAAATGTATCATATTCAAGAAGCATGTTTCGTGCTTTTTCAACAGTTATTGGAAAATCATAATAATGAGAAAATATTACTATGCTTGACAGATGTTACAGCAATAGTGGAGAATATTTTTAAAATCAGTGAAAACCTAAGTTGCAAAAAAAAAGATATAATAACAAGGAACAAGAATTTTATCATATGAATTTTATTTTTCTCTAGGGAGAATTGTCTTTCACTTTAGTAATGCCATTTGGAAATTAAAAATTGTCTGTGTGCTTATATTGACTATTCATTTAAATAAAAATCAAAAAATGAAAAAAACTTGTACCACAAACATATGATGCATAATAAACAAATATTTTTAACACTTAAAAGCACCAGATCAAGTGTCCTGGTCCATTTTCAATTCTGATTTAAGTGCACCATATAAGTATCTGTATAACTATTAATCTTGGCACAGTAGCAAAAACTCAAAACTACAACAAATCATTGTTTAATTAGCCTTTTCAGTACAGGAAAACTTTAAAGACAAATATACTTTAAATCTTCAGAAATACTTAATAAGAAACCTGGTCTGAAACCTAATTAAACCACTCACTTCTGGTAGCAACTGAAGGATTTAGCTTAATAACTACCAGCAAATAGTCCAATTTTCTGATAGGAGAAAGATTTAATGATAAAAATTAAACCATTTGTAATACATATCAAATTCATGTTTTAATAGATAACCTGTTTTGTGAAATATTGAAATATACTTACATACATGAATATTTATCAGGCTCACTGTTAGTTATGTCAGTTAAATTATGTTGTGAATATTTTTTATATCCTGAAATGTAACTTTAAAATATATTACCTTTAGGCCTTAGAATTCTGCCTGAACAGTGTCTGATTTTTGTTTAATTTTTTTAGTTGCAGCAGGCACAAGTAGAAAACAAAAAATAAAAATAGTAAATCATATCTTCCATCAAAAACAGTAAAACATAAACCCTATATTTGGAAAACTTTCAGCTTACTGCGTATTCTTCTTTCAAAACATCCCCCACTTTTTCTTCTTTATCATTAATCACTCTGTCACATCCTAAAGCCTAATGAAATAGAATTCATATCAATGACAAATCTTATATGCAACATATTTTAGGTTTTCCCATCATCAACTCAACGTAATAAATAAGATAATAGTGTTAATTTAATTAAAAACGACAAGTAAAGATTCAAATCAGAACAGATTACTTATCAAAATTATTTTATTCACATTTAATTAAAATTCCTTTAAAAATACTATTTTTGTCTAGGTTTAACAATACATGACATATGTTCAGTAAAACACTGGAGGTCATGAACAGCTGAAAATTATTGAAACAGACAACTCGCCAGTTCACTAGGCAATATGTACATTTCAACAGCAAGTTTCAAATGTAAATTTGAATTTAAGAGCAAAGTCTAATCATTATGAGTATGTACAAAATATATATATTTAACTCTTTTTAATTACAAAAATGTTTAGTATCAAGATATAGAAAAAGAGCTTAATGTTTCATAAAACTTCTGAAAGTAAAGAAACAAACACAAAAATTAATGAATATACACATTACTGTGCTTTGTAATTCAGTTTGGGTACCAATACTGTTCCATTTTTTATTTCATTTGTCAGCTGTTTATTGTTTGACACTATTTTATTTTTACTACATTTTTATATTCAGGGCCTTCATACACACTCAGATAATTACTTACTCTAATTATTATGCATTATATGTATATACTGTAAAGATATATAAACAAGAATTCACCTTCTATATGTATGGCAAAAAATGCTGTGAAATTTTTTGTCACAATTTCATCAATACAAAACATTTTTCTTCTAAGAAACATTAAAATTTCAGACTAGGGTTTCTAAGAAATAGTTTTATTTTTTGATTTATATGGTGAGTAAAAAACAGCATATATACTTACTATTCAATATCTTGTCTGAATGGTTGTGTGTAAATATAGTATAAAAATTCATAAAAATCTTGGATCACTAGTGTTTTAGAATGTGGCTTAACTTTTTTTTCACTATCTTTGTAAATAACAGAACCTTGTTAAGACTGATTTTACAATAATCAGTCAATTTTAGATTTAGTAAAAAACATCAATGGTACACTGGTAGCAAAATGTCAGGGCCTTTTGATGCAAAAGAGAAAACAGAAGAAAAGTCAGAAAACATGATGTACACAAAATATTGAAGACAAGCACTGTAATAGTATAAAACACATTTTCCTCAATGGTCTAAAGAGCTACACTAGTATGATACATGTTCACTCACTCACCATCAAGTATGCTGCTTCTTCCTCTGATGAACATATAGCAATAACATGACAACCATAATTTTTGGCCCACTGAACCTTGAAAGCAACAAGATTACCCAATATAAATAACTTATACTTTTAACTACATTTCTATATATTGACACATCTACTTAACTGTTATGAAATTACAACAAAATACAGATTTTTTTAGTTGTACTCAAACATAATATCATCAACTTACTAATTAAAACTTATACTAAACTAAAAAACTTAAAGCCCCATGTATAATATTATCTAACAGAAACTAATTATTTTTGGAATATCAGCCAACAGAAGTCAATATTACATTGGCGTTCTTATCTTACTTAAGATTTAAACCCACAAACTCTTGTTTACTTAATCAATATTTTGAATTCTAAACATTATAAACAAAAAAAGCCCAAGCATGTGTTCAAATGTCTTTTCTTATTTTACACACACACACTATTACAAGTTCATAACTGAAATTTAATATACAAAAAATGCAATTTTTTCAGAATGACTTGATTATCTCAACATTTCAAATATAATACAACTAGCTTCTTTGGTGCTTAGTTTATACTTGAAAGTAAAACAATTATTTTTCCTATATAAGCTAGCTACCTTGATGCTTCATATGTAAATGAAATTAAAATGTTTTTGCTAAATAAATTCTGACTAACATGAGTTACTATTTGAAACAAATATTAGAAATTGAAGTGTTTTACTATAGATTTGAGCTATAGTTTTATATCAGTTAACACAACCTTAACATAGTTAGTATATTAAAGAAAAAAAACACTGGATATTCTGTAATGTTCAATGTAATATTTATTCAGAAATACACGTTCTAATAACTAGTCATACATGGATGATTAAGCAACAGATGTATGAAGGAAATAGTATTTTGTATGTGTGAAGGTGAGTTATTGTACTGGAAAGAGATAATTCACAGTTGGAATGATGTAAAACATATATTTCACATTGAGATTACAAATGAAAAATATGTGTACTTACAAGTCAGATAAGAAAAAAAAATGTATTTTACAGAGAATAATATACAAAATTCAACAAACATTTTTTTTTTATTTGAAAATTGTACATTATGTGCTCTGCTGAAGTGTCAGTAAAGTAACATAGAAATCTGTTTAAAGAAGTAATTTATCCTGTGTCTTTAACAGAACAGCAAGTCTTTGTTGTTGCCAAAGGTTTAACATTAAGAATATGTGGAAGCCCAGTTGGACCTTATATAATATTACTACACCCCAGGATACATTTAAATGCACATTCTTGTACTGTCCTTTATATATCAAAACTATGTATGGAAAGTTAATACCAGAATTAGAAAATGTCTGTCTTTTATATGAGATTAGTAGTAAAAGAAAGGGTATTTTTCCTTTATCATATTTATTGGGAAAAAACAAAATACACATAGTTTATTTGTGTGTGTGTGTGTGTGTGTGTGTGTGTGTGTGTGTGTGTGTGTGTGTGTGTGTGTGTGTGTGTGTGTGTG
>NW_013666889.1:7791-16331 GCF_000517525.1 Limulus polyphemus | reverse complement strand
TAAGTAAAGGTAAAGGTAAAGGTTAACGTTTACTTACTTATTATTAGTTAAGTAAAGTAAAAGTAAACTAACTACTATTAGTTGTTGTGTGTGTGTGTGTGTGTGTGTGTGTGTGTGTGTGTGTGTGTGTGTGTGTGTGTGTGTGTGTGTGTGTGTGTGTGTGTGTGCACTAACAATCAAGTGATCCGAAACATTTTGTACATTAAATTGGATGTTTGTATATCAAAAACTATTTTTCAAGTCATGCAACTATTTATAATTCACAAAAGAAACAAAAAATAGTCATTAAAACACTACTTAAAAACAAATTTAAACTATGTTACTAAAATCACATTCATATATTGTAATTAGCTTTCATCTTTTTTTTGAGGGGGGAGAAAACAAAAAGCACTTATTTAGCATCAGCTGTTTAAACATACTGAAATGTCTATACTATATAAAAAGCCCTGTATAAAAAAAATATTGATCATGAACCACAATAGTGGTTCATAATAGAAACTCTATTATGAACCACTATCGTGGTTTATGATAAATATTTTGGTTTGCCCAGGAATTTCACAAAAATTGTAATAGAACATATGAGCAAAAACCATCTTAACAAGCAGACTTATTCTTGAAACAACACTCAAGACCTTCTATCTCAATGACTGAGGCTGCTAAAATTGATAAGTACTGTAGACATGGAGTCAAAATAGGGATTTGTAGCTTAAGAAAATGATGTAGACACTATTTTCAGCCTTGTTTGTTTACTTTTTAGAGTTCCTAGTTATAGGCTTGAAAATATAATCTATTTTGATTCAACTTGTTTCTGTATGTTTTGATTATCCCTATTCCCTTTTTTAAATTAACAATTTTTAATTATCTTGTAACATTATATAAGTTGCTTTGTTTTTATGTATGCTGATAATAACCGAGCAATTAAATATGCATTGTCATTTCTATTAGCTATTCTTGCAACAACAACAGCATCCAATCAATATTTGCTTATTGTGTGTGTGTGTGTGTGTGTGTGTGTGTGTGTGTGTGTGTGTGTGTGTGTGTGTGTGTGTGTGTGTGTGTGTGTGAATTCACAATGACATACTAGAACTGTACATTTCTTGTATCTGATTCTTTAAAGCAAATGAAGTTAATTATATAGAAATAGATAAATGCTTTAGCAAATTTTTCAAAAGCTATACATGTAGTGATGAAATTTGTTGCCCTCTAATAACATGTCAGTAGTGATTGAATAATGCAAAATAACCACTTTTAATTGAGGTTTGATTGAAACTGATGTTTTCTCTTTGTGATGTGATTGTCATTTCACAATGTTCAGTTAATATATGGTTTCAGCACAGTGTGAAGCAGTGTTGTTCTGTGTTTGGAAAGTCTGAATCAAAACAAACACATATAAATGTAAGTCAAATATTGTGATCATGGAACAAATTCTGTTCAAATTGAAACCCAGATTGTGCTTTTCGTGAAGTAGATTTACAATCTACAACCATCACCAATGTAATCAAACAAATAATTTATACTTCTATTTATTAAAGTGAGAAACGATCAATAACATAAACCATAATTTTAAATTCTTTACTGATTTCAAACCAAAGAAAACTAATATTTTGACAGGGATGAATATCATTATATAAGTGAGATAAATAACTAATTAGAGATGCAGTATACAGACAAGTGAGTAAATCAAAGTATACTGATTAATTACATTGAAAGCTATAACTCATTAAATGTATTTTGTATATAATTTATTAAATCTATGCATACAAACTGACATTTATGAGATGTGATTGGATATAATATTTTTCTCTGATATCATTACCTATAAGCAAAATTCTAATGATGTGCTCTTGTGCAAGTATGTAATTAAAGTTCACAAGTGTGCTTATTCATATGTGGTTATTACTTATGTATTCAACAATTAATTGATCCAAAATTATGCCAAATAAAAGTTTTATTGAATACATATACTGTCAGTTCCTTGCTTGGTTCTTGTGTAAGTTGTATAATAATCATAAAGTTAAGTTCAGAAATTTTCTAGTTCATCAGACAACACACTTTAATCCTTTTCTCAACAGTTATGTTTAGTTTCAAGTACAGGGTTAGTTTTTTTGTTTTCCTACATAATTACCATGTGTTCATTTATAGGCTTAGTACAGTGTCACTATATGTTGGTTATTGCTCTAGCATTTAATATTTATTACAATTAGAGCTATTTTTGTTGAATTATAAGTAGAAGTACCAAATTATCACTACTATTAGAGTTAGCTTAGTTTAGTTTTAGTATGTGATGAAACATCAGTTCTGAGACTGTATCAATCTACTGGTAAGATCAGCCCAAGCATTGGAAACCTGGAGCTTAGTTCTGTGCAACATTAGATACTCTGGATATGGAATCAACAGCCAAAACAAATTAGATCTGTAGTTTGTATCAGAATTTGCCACATTCAGTAACTGGAGGATGGAAATAACAAAGATACCTAGTTACCAGTTATAAGTAGTGTTTATCAGCATAAGGTCCTACACCAGGGGGACTGGACTTCTCAGTAGTATTCTAATTTTTGCTAGTGACATTCTGGTGTGCAGCAGAGACTCTAACTAAGCTTAAAATCAAAAGTAAGATGCAACCATCCTTAGCAGAGTGAGCAAATGGTGAAATGACACAGAAATGCTCAACAATCTTGCCACAGCCATGTTCTGCACACTCAACAACAAACATGCTAATGAGGACAAACCATTACCATCCTTTGCAGGCACAGGTATCTCTATGGAAAACCAATGAAGAACCAGGGGGGCAACCTTTGACAGGCAACTCAACTGTACCAGCCACATTAATATTATAATAACCAGAGCTATCAAAAAGAATCAATGTACAAAAAGCTGCAGCAGGAAATAGAGCTGAAGAGCATCACCCTCTTAGGCTATACCAAAGTCTTATTGAATCCTTCCTGGAGTATGTACTACCAACAATCAGTATTAGTGCTACATGGCCAGATAAAACTGAAAGATACAAAATACTTGTTTAAGACTGGCCACTGGATATACATTTACTTTAGACATCTCCATTGAAGCCTTATTACATCTCACAAACTTTGCATAACACCAGCAGCCTTTACAAGAAATATTATTCACCAGGGGCTTTCTGTGTAAACATTTGCATTTCATCTTTAAGCCATTGTCCTTTTGAATTTGGACATTCCAGCTCCACAACACCACCTCAGACACCAACAAAACAGAGAAATGCCCAAAAGGCACATCAGGAGACAGTCTTGGGTAGACAGGTGCTACACAGCTACCACTGAGCTAATTCTTCACCTATGTAGAAGAAACATCTGGTACCACTGAGATCATTGGAAATCAGCCTAGACAGAAGATATAGGAACTGGGTAGTGTGTGAAGCTGAAAATCCATTTCAGCACATATTTAAAGACTATGGTGGACAGTCACCTGTCATCATAGCCACACAAATGGTCCCCACACCAAAGATAGAGATAGAGTCTCATATAAAAACCACATTCTGCATAGGGGTGGTGGAGAATTCTAGCTTCTTACAAGCAGAAGGATGTAACTTGAAGCCCACAACTAAGCTTCTTCTCTAGATTGCTAAAAGTAAAAAACCTCAACTAACAAAGCCATTAACATGATATCTGCAACTGACTCGCAGGTAGTACTGCATGAAATTCAGAGTTGTTGGTGTCCAAACAGATGACAGAAAGCAACTGCATGGCAATACAATAAACTGAATGCATTGTTCAGATATGCAGGGATAAAGCTAAACAAGAAAACTGATAAGGTTGCAGGAGAACACCCATTATAAAATCTAGCACAACTCTACTGGCATGATATTGACCTCCTCTGCACTAGTAAGGTGAAAGTTGCAACCATGGAAAGCCTTTATTATTCAGAGTGAATGAGACTGCTTGAAAACAAAATATCATATGGTGTAGCTAGTAAAAGAAAACATGGGACATCATTTGGATAGTATACAGCCAGAAGGTAAATGGTAACATCAGTAAAGAAGCTCTCTTATTGCCTATGAGGCAGTCAGGTTCCAGATAAATGGTCAGCACCTACTGGTACAGCCCTAGGATTGTCACTTAGTACTCAACTAAACTCCTCAACAGTAATTTTTTCTTGGGTAGGTAAAATGATATTGCACCTAGCCAATAAATTTCACAACAGACCCAGCTAGTTAAAAAACTTTATCAGCATTGTCCATTTTCCAACAATTGACTATTACCTCAAAAACATGAAAGGAAAGCATCTTAAGACATTTACCATCATGTCTCAACTTAACAAACTTTTCATCAGTCAATGTAGAAACCATTCCTTTATTGTGCAAATACAGTAAAAATGTTTTAAAATGACATCACATCAATTTGTTAAAATTAAGCGGTTTTGGGAAATTTCATGTGCCCCATGGTTGTAAGCACTATCAATGATAAAAGGCAATTATTTGTGTAAGAATAAAGATGAACACTGACAATTTAGTTTTGACAGAATAACCACTGACCTGTACATATTTAGTTATGAGATTAACCATCATATTTACTGATGCCCTGACTGCTAAGGAAAGATTTATTTAATGGCAAAACTACAAACTTGAGGAGTGAAAATAAACTATTTGAGTAACTAGTTGAGCAAATACATGTTCTTATAGAAAAGCTAATTCATATTCAGAAATACTTATTAGTCTTTCAAACATCATGATACATACAATTAAATATAGTCACCCAACAAAAGCATGAACATATGCAATGATAGAGAGCTGAACAAGTAATACACTGGCAATACACTACATTGACCCAATGACCAAAGACTAGGGTTTACTCCTACAAACAAAACTAATCTGTTTTTAAACAAATTTAAGCCTCACATAAAGAAACTAATAAACACACTTCTATAATGAATAACATCCAAACTAATAAATTATTAAGTACATCAAAGTATAACATTATCAAATTTACTTACACAAATCTGGCCTAGCCCTCCTGCAGCAGCTGTGATAATTACCTTTTCACCAGCTTTCAGGTCTCCTACCTAGAATATTACAAGCTATTAAAGAAATTATAATCACAGTAGCATCAAGTTATGGCAACAAAAAGTATTTAAAGAACAGTATATTAAAATCCAAAACAATGTTTTATAATACACAATTAAAATCTTTATTTAAACTGATCAACAGTTGTAAAAGTCATTCTACATATTTCAATGTGGTTTTATGTCATCTTCAGGAGTTTCTATGTGCTATATATGTACAAAAGCCATGGTCATGTGACACTAGTTTACAATTCCAAAAAGATGATCATGCCATCTGTATGAAAAATTTGACATGATAAACCTGGGATAAATGGTAAAAACAACATTTCTTTATTATCTATTTCATCAAATGTTTATTTCAGTTTTTCATAAATTAAAAACACAAAACAAAAATCTTATTGTCATTTACAGATCACTGAATAAAATTAGTCAAATATTAAATAAAACTAAAGATGAAATAAATCTAATGGAGAAAACAGGTATATATAAAGTTCAGTGTGAATGTGGTCGTGCATACATTGGTCAAACTAGAAGAAACTTAAGATTTAGAATAAATGAACAGAAGAGAAATGTTAGAAACAAAAGTGAAACTCTGCGTTAGCTGAACATATAAATTATACTGGATATATCATCCAGTGGGAAAAAAAAAAAATGGTCATTTTGGCTCAACCAAATAATATGACTGCTAGAAATATTAAAGAAACCACTGAAATAATGAAACACATCAAAAACAAATTGATCTTATATAAGGATGAAGGGTTAGAAAATCAGAAAATATGTATATGGCATGATCTTTTCTGAATTGTAAACTAGTGTCACATGACCATGACCTTTGTACTTATATAGCACACAGTAACTGTTTTGCAGACTACTGAAGAAGACATGAAACCACATTGAAACATGTAGAATGACTTTTACAACCGTTGATCAGTTTAAATAAAGATTTTAATTGTGTATTATAAAACGTTGTTCATTTGTGGATTTTAACATTTTTAAATATATACACAAGTTCCTTGAATTTGAACCTTTTAATATTAAGTATTAATAAGTACTAATTTAGTATTCCAAAACATCAAATCTCATGTGAATTAAATTTGATTTTTATATTGAAGTATTTATCATATACATGAAATACAATAAACCTATTTCATATCAGTCTGCCAAAGTATCTGTTTATCTAACTGTGACATGTACATACAGATGTGGATAAAGAAATTGACACGTTTCAAACTGGAATATTAAGAGTAAGACAGTACTCTTATTTTATGAAACTCTTTTACCAGAGGTGGTTGGTGCTGATTTTCTTAAGTTTGTTGAATTTTATTTGTTTGTTTTTTACATACATTATTGTGCGAGAGAGTTTCACTGAAATTAAATAACCTTGATGAGTCCTCAATAAAAGTAATTTGTTCTTTTGATATTAATAAAAAAAATGTATTTGTTACACACTGATGTTTTGTAATTATCAAACATTTGATATTCACTTTTTTTCAAAATAAACTATAAACTCCTTTTAAGGTCTGTTTGAATTTATATTCATAATGCACATATTATGATGATTAAAATGAAGAACTGTATATTATTTACCCTGATCCACACTCCACTTAAAACTTACTTTATGTTACTTAATTTTATTTAAATTACAGTCTGATTGGCCTTCTGTAAAATTTTAAGCTGTATTTCACAACCTCCTAATGATATGATCATATAAAAGCTATATGTAATAATACAACAAAAAAGGTCAAAATATGGTTCACTTGTTATTCCTAGTCTAAGGCATTCAGTATTTTTTTTCCTATAATGACTATTTTTCCTTCAAAAAATCAATAATGTGGACTAGTAATGAACCTTCTTATACAACTTTTCATCAACCTTCATCCACATGAAACTATTTACCTTATCGAGGCCAATGGAAGCTGTAAGTCCACTGACTAACAAACCAACATATTCTGGCTTTAATTCTGGAATTGGAATTACTTCCCTGCCTTTAACTGTCTGCAAAGGAAGTACAAAAGTGAAACAATATTTGTCTTATTAATCTTTAAACTTAACATTACATATTCATAAAAATTGGCGAAATACTTATTAACAACCCTAAAAGATCTCTTAGAAATTACACTTGCCTACTGATAGAGTTGAATTATTTTTGTAAAACAGCTAAAGAAACATGTACAATATTAGTTTTACTGACATGCTAGAACACTTGATTTTATAACTGTCATAATTCTTCCAGCATTTCTAATAACTCATCTACAAAAATGTACAACAGAAAAACAACAGTTTGTAGTTTTGTCAATTTCAAAAAGAAGTTATATTCACAATTACCACAGATACTCTCAAATTTTTGAGCATGAAGATAAAAAAAATTGTTAAATTTGTCAAAATGTTCCTAAAATTATTACTTGATATGGTACATTTTGTAAAATATATCTATTCAAGTAATTGAGAATCAACATTCTAGCATATATTATATAGTAGTTATATTTGAAGAAGTCAATTCATCTGAGGTATCTATACTTCATTATACTTTTCAATGCATTATTCGATAATTTGTAAATTTTTAACCTCAAAATACTGTTTGTATATAAACTGTTTCCATGAAATGCAACTAGTTTATCATGTGCAGATGTACGGCCTACCTTTTGAGCTGTAAAAAAAGGGGACAGAAAACAGATGATCTGCTTTTCACTCTCTGCAAGGTTTGTTCTTTTCCTACTTCTTCAGATCAACATTACTTAATAATTTAACTTAACCAGTACACAGGCAAATCTGAATTAATATGGAAAATAAAGAAAGCAAAATTACCTGCATGGGGCACTTTTCATTTATGGTCAAACATAAGTTGTACTCATAATGCCAAATAATATACTGGTTGTCCACAGAGCTTAAGATAAAATAAATACTAAATTTATCAGGTCAAAATGTTAAGATAATAAACAAATGTACTTTAATATGAGATATTTGTATCATATTTGTATCATTTCTATCCATGAGAAAATCAAATTAAATATAATCTAATTTTAAAATTCAACTACTCTGGATTTACCATAAATTCTGAGTATGCTCCCATTCCAATATAAGCCACAGGTTGGCCGAGTTCTAAGCAATCCACATCTGTCCCTAAAGCAACTACTTCCCCAACACTCTAAAAATTAAAGTACATCATAATTATAAATTTTTTGAATAAGTACTGAATATATTTCAAAACAACAATTTTAAACCCAGTTTGTCAAATGCTAAGAAAATTAGAAACCAACAAAATGTAGTAATTTGCAATAATGATTAACCAAAATGATCTGCACACTTCATTAATAACCAATCTCTGACTCAACAACAAAAAATATGACTATTTCAGTAAGTTGTGGAGTATCCCAACAGATCTAGAAGCCTAACAGCAAGGTACATGACCGTATAGGGCAGGGGTCGCCAAACTACGGCCTGCGAAGTCAGTTCATCCGGCCCGCCGCTGCACTGTGCCATAAATGAGCTAAAATATAATTATTTAT
>NW_013666889.1:1999-6833 GCF_000517525.1 Limulus polyphemus | reverse complement strand
AATGGTTGAATTTACAATTTTAAAATAACTTCATAATAACCAGTTTTTACAAGAAATTTAATGGTGCTATTTATTTTGTATTTGGTGTAGTATTTAATGACAAAATTGACAATTAATGATTATTGCGCCATTTTTTTGTAATAAACATACAAACATAAGCATGTTTTGCACATAGAAAGCGTTATAGCGGGAGACACTCAGATCACCTTGCTGTCAATTCAGTACTTCCAAAAACAGTTTTCTTTAAATAGTGCTAAGTGGTTTCATATGTGATTTAGTAACTTTATGAATTGCAAATTATTGTTTAGTGATACAGGTAATTATGCCACCCAAGAAACGCCCTTTCTATGGAAAGTCTTCTGCTGCTAAAAGAATGCAAGCACAAAGAGCAGCTGAAACAGAAGAAGAATGCAATCAAAGACTTCAAGCACAAGCTGCAATACAGGCTGCTCAAATACAGGAAGAGACTTTGGAACAACGTAAAGTTAGACTTCAAACTCAAACTGAAAAGCAGGCTACTCAAAGACAGCAAGAAACTGTTGAACAGCACAAAGCCAGAGTTCAGTCAGAATCATCAAGACAAGCTGGATATAGACAACAAGAATCTTCTGAACAACATCAAACCAAACTTCAAGCACAAAAATTAAGACAAAATTCTTACAAAGAGCAAAAAACAGAGGAGCAACATGATGTACGACTTCAGGCTCAAAGAAAAAGACAAGCTCAAACATGATCTAATTTCAAATAAAGCTTTGTTTGATTAAATGCTTTTTTCTCGCATCACAGCTTTTGACTACTTACTGAATAATTTGCTGAAAAAAAATACTGATCTATATATATTTCAAATCTAAATTTTCACCATGCAATGCTGAGTAACTCAGCTAGTATTCTATATTCTTGCACTTCACTCAGAAAAAGTCTTTGCATTCTTCATTCCTTAGCTGATCTTAAATTGTTTTCTTCCTTCTGCTCTCATCCCCATTTGAGGGCAAGTTGTCAGATACCTCCATAAGTTTACCACTCCTGTATGCAAACCACCTTTTCTGCCTAAGTGTCTCCAAGTTCTCTAACAGCTAACTTTATAAGAAACTGTCACACCACTTGATTGCATCCACACCTGCTACTTTTGTAGCATCTCCAACATTTTACTACTTTACGTTTACAGGTGAATTTTGAATTTGATCTTGTTTCTATCCCAACAAAAACAAAAACTCAAATATTCTAGCTCATTGTCTCAGTAGTTCCTCACAGGTTTCATAAAAAGTTTGGGAATGGCGAGTGTTCTACAAATGTACTACAACAATGCTACAACCACTGTCTGAATTTGGGAAAGAAAAAAAAATCACCCAAATCTACCGACAATAACCAATCATAACTTCTTTGGATGTCATCCAGTTATAGATTGGCATACACCTCTGGATTCCTTATAAAATACTGCAGATTTTCAGGAAAAAAAAGCCTAGATGCCAGATATCATTCCTATAAATTGCCCTACCATTTTTGCAGCTATTGAGTCAGTGATTACTTGTTAAAGAAAAATCAGTTTTTAAAAATAAAATGTTAATAAAAGAGAAGAACCATTAAAAACAGTTAACATATTTCTTAATAAATATGGTGTACATTTTTGAAAATACTTTCTAAGAAAGATAGGTCTAGTCAGAAAAAGGAAAACAAAAAACAACAAATATTTTTTCAAAAAACTTTTTACAGGTTTTTCTCTAAATTGAATAGTTTAATTATATTTTATTATGTCACAATTACACATGAGCCAAAAATAGATTAACAATGTTATAATTTTTGAAATTGATTGCCAATTCACGACACATTTATAATGTTAGATTGTTTGAAGTCATTTTTTTACATTTAAAAAAAAAATTTACTTGGTATCTGGCATTAGAGCCAATTATAATATTTTATTTAAGAAAATTATAAAAATGCAATTTATTACTTCTGACAGGTACGTGTATACCGGTTAACTTTAATTTACATACAGTTCACTGAAGAAAAAAAGTAACTTACCTCTAACCCCACTGGATAGGGGTATTTTTTTGACACAATATTTTTGATCGGTGTGATGAAAATATCAATGGCATTTATTCCTACATACCTAGTGAACACAAAACATAAACAAATTTAGCAACTTAAAATATGAAAAGTATCATCTCATTTACATATTATATGTAATGAACAATAAGTAAGACTAAACTCTTATTTAACAAACAAACATCACTTGTTATAATTGCAGTTTCTTGTTACTTTACTATTTGTAGATGTGAATACATACAGTATTACTTTTAAAAGTAAGATAGTTTCATCAGCCCCCATGCGTCCACAGACATTTTTCTGGGGGGGGGGGGCAAAGTAGTGTGAAATTGTGAACTGAATACAAAATTCACATACATATGCTGAATAAATAAAAAAATAATTTTGTTTCTCATTTTCCAGGTGGATGCAAGTGCCCCCTCTTGCCCCTCACTCTGCAGACACCCATGTCATCCTCCATCCCTAAGAAGAACCTGGCAGAATCCCAGTCTAATCCTAGAGAAACTTTCACAGGCTTTTTTCATAGATAAATACCAAAGGTGACTTAAGTTCCTTTAATATTTTATATCTAAAATAGGCAAAATTACACATAAGTAAAAATTACAATGGTAAAATGTGAAGCTTTAAAATTTATTGCTATTTAAATTTATATTCAGATTAGATTTCTGGTTAATAAAAGTCGACTGTTGTATTCCACCACCAGGCAAAATGAACTCTCTCAAATACTGTAGATATCAATATCAATACATCTCAATCTATACATATACTAGAAAAGTTCTTAATAATTTGAGTAAATACTTTTCATTATGGAATTATGGATATTTGCCCATTTCTCATTCTACACTCTTGGACAATCACACCCTGCCTATACCATGGATAAAAAAAAACAAAATATATTTAAATTTATTGTATAAAGCAACTTCTTTCTACCACTAACAGTTTGTCTGGTAAACCAACTGTTAGTCATATGCTAAGAAGTATAAATAACCATTGGTTTTTAGCAATACACACACAGTACAACTAGGAAAATGTATTGAACATTAACATTTACCTGTTCTTTACAATGATCTCATCTGGTCCTGGAGAAGTTAAAGTAACTGTTTCAATTTTTACTGCTTCCTGGAACTTCTGGGCCAACTTATGAACCATTAACATTTTATAAGTGAGAGGAAGGTCCTCAGTATCAGCCATTTCAACTTAATACATGTATGCTCTAACTTATCAAGCTAAAACAAAAGAAAAAAGAAACTACCATGATTTTTTTTTAAACTAACATTTAAGTGTAAAAGAGTAGCAAAACAATTTTAATTGTAAAATAATTACATCAAAGACACTACCTCAACTTCATTTTTTTTTACTTTTTAACAACAATATTTTTCTAATAACAGCAGAGGGTGCTGCATAAAATTTCAATACAGATATTTCAATCCATGAGAGAAATTAGAACTATAGAAGAAGGTTTATCAATGATATATAAATGAAAGGGGGAAAATAGGCCTACTGATGTGTATGCATGCCTTATTCATTTATCTTACAATCCCCTATAATGCTCAGTGGTAAGTCTGATGGGTTTCAATATATGTGGTAAGCACAGCACAAAAAGATCAATTGTATAGTTTTGTGCTTAAAAAACAAACAAACAAAACATCATCTTACATAAAAAGTCAACTTCTTAGAATAATACTAATAGTTTAAGTCATGTTGATTTACCAACGCTTTATCAGTTATCTTACTATACATATAAATCTGCTCTTTTATTTTAATTTTTTTCATATACTTA
Organism: Limulus polyphemus; assembly: GCF_000517525.1. NCBI lineage: Eukaryota > Metazoa > Arthropoda > Merostomata > Xiphosura > Limulidae > Limulus > Limulus polyphemus. Next base: position 3,010 of record NW_013666889.1, on the reverse strand, counting down.
ATGTCTGGTGAAAAAAACAATACAAAAAATGATCCAAAGCCTTAAATATAGGTAATGAGTTACTTTTGCTTAGTATATTTTAAATTTTAAAAGTTAAATAGCTAAATCTTCTTCATGACAAAAATCGATGAAATTAAGATCTAAGGCATAATTTTGAAAAAATAAACTACCTTCTATTGGTATTAGTACTAGTACTACTGTATTACAGTACATGTGCTATTTTATTACACTTACAAGTTACACTGTATTACTATTACGTATACGTGCGAGTGCCTTAAATAAGTTTATTTTCATTCCTGCAAACTTTAAATTTAATGAAATAAAATATATTTTTCTTTAGGCCACACAAACTGTTTAACTTTTAAAATCGTGATATTATTCAAATGTGGATATTGTCAGGTTTTATAAGTTATTTTAAAAATAATGATGTATCCTACCGTCAAAAAAAGTCGTTGATTTTTTGACAATGTTAGACTTTTCGAACAAAAAAGGGCACATGAATATGTGACCTATTCAATACCTTTTGCTACTGCTAATAAATCTACATCGAACTATACCGAACACCAGTTAGAACTAATTCCATCAGTCTGATCAAATGTACTTGTTGTAACACTCGATATTTAAAAATCGGTATAACTGCATCATCATTGTGAGACTAAAAATTTAGCGTGAAACGAACTGTTATGTACTGTATTGCTATTTATTCCATGATATATTTTTTTATGCTGTGCTTCTTAATTTGGGAAGTTCTGTAACATTTCTTGCTGTTTTTAACATGAAATATGAGTTATTTAATGGCTGTATTTTTACTAAGATTTTCACCAAGTCAAAAATTTTATTGGTTGTTTCGTGAAGTAACTTGCAATATATAGAATTCTTTTAATTTCTTTATTTAATTTATGTAGTGCATTCTAGTATGTAAAAGACATTTCAAGAGTAGTAATAAACAAACTGTTGCGTCAGCGAAGTCACATGACTAGTGTCACGCCACGTTTCTAGAACTATCCTGTA
>NW_013666889.1:0-1041 GCF_000517525.1 Limulus polyphemus | reverse complement strand
GAACGAAGTTACGGAAAATTAACTAACGAACGGAGACGTAACAAATTGGTGTCAGAAGTGGGATAGGAAAAAAAAGAGAAGAAGATGGAAACGAGAGGCGGAAAATCAAACTACAGCTTAGCAGATTTGATGGCAGCAATACAAAAACAAGAAAAGAAACAAGAAGAACTAGAAGAGAAATTACAACAGTTGTTAGAGGAAAAAGAAAAGAAACAAGAAGAACGAGAAAAGAAACAAGAAGAACGAGAAGAGAAATTACAACAGTTGTTAGAGGAAAAAGAAAAGAAACAGGAAGAGAGACAACAGCAGTTGCAAGAAAACCTGCAACAATGGCAGCTCGACCAACAAAAGAAACAAGAAGAACGAGAAATTAAACAAGAAGAGAAATTACGGCAGTTGTTAGAGAGAAAAGAAAAGAAACAAGAAGAACGAGAAATTAAACAAGAAGAGAGATTACAGCAGTTGTTGGAAGAAAAAGAAAAGAAACAAGAAGAGAAATTACAGCAGTGGTTGGAGGAAAAAGAAAAGAAACAAGAAGAGAGACAACAGCAGTTGCAAGAGAACCTGCAACAATGGCAGCTGGAACAGCAAAATAAACAAGAGAGATTACAGCAGTTGTTGGAGGAAAAAGAAAATAAACAAGAAAAGAGACTACAGCAGTGGCAACTGGGACAAGAAAAAAACAAGAAGTACAAATGGAAAACATTAGTAAATTTAAAAGCAAATTGAATACATTAAAGGATGATTTATTGTCTTTTACACAAGGAGGATACATTAACCATCGACTTAATCAGCCCCAGACAATGACAAGCCCCTTCCAGACCCCGCAGCTAAACTCTAATGTAGACATCTTCAGTCCTGTTAGAAGTCACATCCCAGATATGAATGTCAGCAATAGGGGTGATCCAGTACGAAGGAAGCCACAGGAATTCGATGGGAAGGCACCAAGGGAAGCATATAGAGCACAATTTGAGCTATTGGCAGAATTGAATGGATGGACAGAAGAGCAGAGAGCAGTATATCTGGCAACGAGCTTGAAGG
>NW_013666888.1:317683-319306 GCF_000517525.1 Limulus polyphemus | reverse complement strand
GGATAGATGTTTGTAAAAATCATGGAAAAGAGACTGTGAGTAGCATAGATGGAAATCTCTATTAAACCATATTGGATAGATGTTTGTAAAAATCATGGAAAAGAGACTGTGAGTAGCATAGATGGAAATCTCTACTAAACCATGTCGGATAGATGTTTGTAAAAATCATGGAAAAGAGACTGTGAGTAGCATAGATGGAAATCTCTACTAAACCATGTTGGATAGATGTTTGTAAAAATCATGTAAAAGAGACTGTGAGTAGCATAGATGGAAATCCCTATTAAACCATATTGGATAGATGTTTGTAAAAATCATGGACAAGAGACTGTGAGTAGCGTAGATGGAAATCCCTACTAAACCATATTGGATAGATGTTTGTAAAAATCCTGGAAAAGAGAGTGAGTGAGATCAGCAGTTGAAACATTATTGAGAAATGCAGAAATGGGGCTTTGCAAGGGCAAAAGTTGTACTGATGCTATATTCATGCTACGACAGCTGAATGAATGGATAATAGAACACAAACAAGTTTATTGACCAGAAAAAAGCGTTTGATAGGTCGACAAAATGGACAATACTAAAATATTATGGCGTAAACGGGCAACTTACTGGACGTAAGAGTTTTGTTTAAGAGTAGCAAATGTACTGTTAGAATATCAAGAGGACTGACAGATTGGATATACATAACATCTGGCATTCGTCAAGGATATGTCTAGTGGCCCCTACTCTTCATATTATATATATGGACTAGATCACAAAAAATCACCCTTAATGACAGAAAAATATAAACTCATGTTCGCAGATGATCAGGCCTTGTTTGACAAAGATGAAAAGAAACTTCAAGAGTATCTCAGTAAATTAAACACGCAATGCAAGAAGTATAATTTGAAAATCATCAAGGCCAAGACAGAAAAGATGAGCATGAGGAAGACACCATGACAATTAAAACCGGAGCAGGGTAAAAAAATCAAATATCTTGGGAGCGTTTTCAGTGAATATAGTGTTAGGTATTGAGAATTTGAAATAATCCAAAGCCGCGTTAAATAATTTAACTTCTTATAGTTGAACTGTACTCTGGATTTAGTGTTTAGAAATATGCCGATATTTTATTTAGTTTATGCTATTTGCCAACAAGATTGATTCACACCATTTTTGTTTTGACACAAATACGTTTTAATATATATATATATATACAATACTATAATTTACAATAGCAACTATTACGATTAATTATTACAAACCAAGTTTCTTAAACAGAAATTTCACAAACTTACAAATAGCCTAAACTCGTCTTCCTAGTTCAAAGTCTCCTTGATATCCAGTGAGTTAATTTGGAGTCAATGTACATATAATTACCGGGAAGCTAGCTAGTTTTGTCAGGCACTGAAATGTTGGACCGTTGAAGTAAGATAATATTTTCATAAAACCACTAATGCTCGATGAGAAATCATTAATATTTTTGGAAATATATTAACGTTTGATGAGAATTCACTGATGTTCGAAATTTATAGCTGTTCCTGGTCAAATGTCGTATGTTTTCCTGTTGACAAGGGTTAGCAAAATCACAACTTATAGCTTACACAGTTATAACAGTTTCCAAATAGACTTCTATGTTAACTCTCTTCT
>NW_013666888.1:313047-316683 GCF_000517525.1 Limulus polyphemus | reverse complement strand
ACAAACTATTCTCTGTTATTGCTTTTATAGGCGAGACACATTTTCTAGAAACTTCTGATAATACCGGTTAAAAAAGTGGATATATTGTTGATTCTCGTGTTCACGACCATTCTAAAATCTTGGAGAATTGGCGTGAGTTTCGCCATACGTAACCAACACGGTAAGCTAGACTCGCACTCAAATATAAACTTATTCGAAACAAACGTTGACATTAAATAATTTTATAACAAATTCGTTATACGCAACACATCAATGCCAGAGATGGACCATTAGCATCATATCTACACCAACACTAAGATATCGATGCCAGACATGGACCATCAGCATCATTGCCTTTAAGACGAAGATACCACCGGGTATGGCAACGTTGTGTGGCCAAATTATGAACGCAATTGCAACGAGTACTTTGGAGATGCTGGCACGTGCATGGGCGTAGATTGTTTATTGTCTGCATGGGCATCTTTCGAGCCACGAACGGTGCCCGTGTCGAGGTGTTCTAAAGGCGCCACTGGCCATGGACAAACCTATGATGTTAGCCTTCTTTACACCTTAAACCGTAATTATTTATCTTATGAAGTTCTCATTCTATTCAATTCATAAAGCACATAAACACAATTTATGGACACCCCTGTATTTTGCTACTGTATATCTTCTTACATATAGTAGGCATGTACTGATTACCCTCTTTCCTCTTTAAAGTTTTGTTATTTTTAGAACGATCTACAATTTTTACAATTGTACGTATAGTGGAATGCAAAGTTGGAAACTTTTCAAAGCGTCACTGGGAATACAAGATGTGAACATATAGTGGATATAAATGTATATAGCAAATGATGTTTCGTCGGGTGTTTTATTTCACACTTTGCTCAGCTTACAACGTAATTTACTGTTCTAAAAAAAACATGTTTATCCAAGCCGCAGAGAGGATGAATCCACATCACAGAAAGAATCGTGTTTTCGGAAGAGTTTAAATAACGGTGATAACGCAGAATAGGCTTATGGTTTCTGAACATAATATTCGAGCTGGCCTTGAAACTACAAAAAAAAAGCAATCAACCAAGATACTGAAACTAAGAGCCAAAATTTCTTTTCATCATAACAAAGCCTTTCCGTCGAACGGAAAACTTTATTTTAGAAATTTTATGACAGTAAACTAGCCAGACAGAGAGAAACTGCAACTTACAAGATCACATTTAGCACAAACCTTCAGTTTAATGAATGTTTTCTACTTGTTGAAGTAACACGTTTTCCCAATAATTCTCTTGAACATGCCCGATACTCCTCAAATACATATATAGTATATCATCAAAACATATCTTGCCATTTTTAGGAAAATAAAACTTTGAATTTTGTCACAAAAAAGCATCAAAAAGGCTAACTGCACAAAAGCTGGATATTCAGTGCTATTTTGAATTCCATTTCTTGAAAGTAAAGCATGAGAATTGTAGTTATTTATACGTTTTCTTTAATAAGTCTTATCCCTTTCCAGTGAGTTTCATAAACTGGTTAACTTTGAAAAGCACTGCTAAAATGTTACTCCACTCAAATCCAATATTTAATTCGGAGATCATTCTCGTCACATTCTTTCTCGAAGATTCGTTTATTAAGTATAATGAAAACATAAGGTTGTAATGCCACGTCATTATACACATCGAAACATGCACTGACAAGGATGTTGACTTTTTTTTTCTTGTTGTTAATAAACAATAAATTGAAATTCGTAGAACCTTTAATTTATTAGAAGACGTTCCAAAATACATATAACGGGTAACGTCTGACCGACCAAGCTGTTTGAAATCTGTGGAATGTGTAAGAGTTAAAATGTCATAATAAACACAGATTTTCATATGTGACGTATTTTTGTTCATCAATATTCACGTTCATATTTCACAAAAACATTGCTATTCGACGTTCGTAAACGTATGCTGTATATTGTTTAATAATTGGAACTACTGGGTGTTTTTTCTTACTGTATTTTATTAATGTGTTGACAGAGCCTCACTGACAAGATGTTGACATGTTAGCTAGTGTAAATTCAGAGTATGGGGAATAGCACGTTTCGCTATCCGTGTTATTGGTGTTTTTTGTTTTTTCGTAAAGCGTCAGGAAAGCGTATTATCTTGCTAAATTTTAAATTATATATCACTTGCCCCCCCCTCCCAGTGGCACAGCAGTATGTCTACGGACGTACAACGCTAGAAACCGGGTTTCGATACCAGTGGTGGGCAGAGCACAGATAGCCCATTGTGTAGTTTTATGCTTAACTTCAAACAAACAAACATATCACTTACAATGGGGACTATAGTGTTAATTCTACTTTACAGGATGGGTTATCGTTGTTGTTTAGGTTTCACCTGTCCACATATAAACAGCACCACACATATGCGAGGAAAGAACACAACTTTCGACATAAAACAAGTCTTTACATGTACCACTGAATGTATCATTTACTGCATAATTTGCAAAAGAAGCAATAGTTTATACATTGGACAAACAGGCCGCCGACTCGGTGATCGAGCACGAGAACGTCTGGGCCATATTAAACTGCAGAACCAAGATACATCTATAGGTAAACAACAACCATAGTGCTGAGGTCTTTTCGATTTTTGGACTTATTAGTGCTCCAACAGACATTCACAAAAGAGAACGACGGGAAAGGAGATTAATCTACAATCTGGAGACCCTACAACCATCTGGTTTAAATGAACGCTTTTCTTTCCTGTAGATTTCTATCTGTACATGTTTTATTTAAATTTTAATTGATATCTGTTTTATATTTTCATGATTTGTAATTTTTATCAAATAGATGTAATTTTGTTTAGAATTTTTACGCTCAACATTCAAAATACTACGCACGCAAGTTCTTTGAATTCTGCGCATGCGCCTCTATTGTAAACTGTACGATCTCACGAAGAGCACTAGCTCGAAACGTCACCCTTCTTTTAATAAAAAAATACAAAAAACTTGGCGATTGTTCAACCTATTATTTAATGAGTTTTACAGACAATTACATTCAATAATGTTTTACAAATATCACATTAAAGATAATATTTTACAGATATGACACTGTAACGTTTTATAGACATTGGATTCAAAACGTTTTACATAAATAAATATAATAGTGTTTTCAAGCGGCAGATATTTTGCTACTTTATTTTCTGTAGTGGATATTGGTGTATAAAAGACGTTTTAATACTAGTAATAAACGACCTTATAACACCAAATTTGTTATTTTTCTTTAACTGGACACTCAAAGTGGAACGCTCCTAAAGAAGCTGTAAAGCGAAACGTTAAGTATCCTGAAAAAACAAAATTGGTGTTATAAGGTCGTTTAGTTCTAGTATTATATTATTATACAGAAATCACATTCACAAGTATAGAAAAGATATTAGATTAAATAATGTTTCACATACAACAAATATAATATTGTTTTCAGGGAACAGATATATTGTTAAATTAAAGGCAACAAATATATTAGCACAAATAATATACTAAATATTCATTATAACAGACTTCGGACACGTTACAAAAAATACATTAAAATTAATAACCATTAACTTCTTGAACTTAGAAAAAAAAAAGTTCATTTAGAGTTTGCTTTCTTTGAAGTATTTCTAAATTTGGGTATATAAAATA
>NW_013666888.1:308211-312047 GCF_000517525.1 Limulus polyphemus | reverse complement strand
CATTTAGAGTTTGCTTTCTTTGAAATATTTCTAAATTTGGGTATATAAAATACTTGGTTCTGTAACTTTAGTTCTTTCCAACTAGTTATGAACTATAAAGACTTGTCAAAAGTTATTTTATTACAAACGTCTATATATTTTTACATGCGTCAATTTTCATCAGGTATGTCAATTCCACAAAAAAGGACAAACCGTCATCCTCTATTCTCCTTTCACCTTAAAAAATCAAGCTGGAATGAAATATTTTCCATAATTATTATTCAGTCTTAATTCTTCAAAATTATAAAGCTAATATCATTTAAAATTTCAACAATGTTTCTCTTTTACGCTTGCATAATATAACCCTAATAGTATCAATGCCGTAATATTTTATAATGTTGGCCATAAAGATAATATAAACGTTTTATAAAAGTTTCGCGTTTAGCCTAAACCAACGTTCATCGATAGGCCTCACTTTGCAAATAACAGAAATTCAATTTACTTGGTAATGTCTTATCTCTATTCCTTCGTCGAAACACAAAATCAATATATACAGCACTAAACTAACTGACAGTAACATATAAGTTGGTTAAATTATGCCCTGATTACTCATTAATCGACTAACAAACTCGCCAACTTAATAACTCTTTCTAACAGACTTACTAATTCAATAATTCACTGATAACTCACTTATTAATTCTAACCTAACTCGTTTTTTATATATATATACAGGGTTCAAGTTGTTTCTTAAACTTTGAAGAAGGCTCCAGATCAGGATATGTGTATTTTTTATATTTTTCAATTGGATATGTGTATTTTTTATATTTTTCAATTGGATATGTGTATTTTATTCTATTTTTCAATTCTTACAATAAAAGTGTATAACAATATTAGCAGATGACTGTGGTTTTCTTATTACAGAAGCTCACTGTAAAAGAAAACATCATTTCAATATTATAAATGTAAATAAATGTCTGAAGTTCCCCTGAATACATAAAAGTGCACCTTTTTTTTTCTAAATTTTCTGGTGGAGCATGCTCCCCCCTCCCGATTTGGCACCTCTCAGTGTTGACAGGTATAGGAATCTGATGGGATGGTTACATGTTGTAAGACATGAAAGAAGTATAACTTTAATAATTGTTTGTTTGTTTTTTAGCTACATTATTGAATTTAAAGTAAGTGAGCTTCAACATTTAATGATTTGTTTATGTTCAGTAAATCTTGGGGCTTTTATTTCTCAATAAATTTGTGTGATACCTGCGAAGCACAAAATAAATTAGTTCAAAGTACATTGTTGTAGCTCGTGTTTTGATTCTACACATTTATAGAAATTTGTATTGTTGTTTAGCCGAAAGGAATTTTAATGTATTGGTATGGGCAAAGTCTAAAAGCCAGTGTTGTTTGTTGTATTCGTATGTTGCACTTTTGGCATCTTACAATACCTGTTTGCTGGGCTTGTATTTACTGGCTGAGTAATATGATTTAAACCTGCAGTTTAAAAGGGCACATACTGTGTCATTCCCTAAATCAGTCTTGTTCTCTGTTACGATCTTTCTCACCATTGAAAATGCCCTTTCACTCGATGTATTGGAATGTGGTACAACAAGCAAACAGTATAACACAACAAAGTATAACAATGTCACACAGTAAATATTTACATTATCCTGGTTAGCACTCTGTGAAGTTGAATTTTGCGACTCTATTATTTGTGTTAAATTATTTAAAAGGTTGATATCGGGAGATCCTGGTCGCGTGTCGGGAGCTCGTGAAACAGGACTCCATATTGGGATACTTTCGCCGAAATCGGGAGAGTTGACAGGTCTGAATTCCATGTAGGCCTACTCTTACTTGGTCTCGAAATGTAACTTTAGATTCACATACAGCAAAATCATGTTGTACTTAGTAAATTCTTAGTAACGCATTTCGAATATTGACCAACTTTATTGATTTCATAATCATTCTCAGAACACTTGAATGAAACTCTTATTTAATTAGCCCCCCAGTGGCACAGCGGTATGTCTGCGGACTTACAACGCTAGAATCCGGGTTTGGATACCCGTGGTGAGTAGAGCACAGATAGCTCTCTGTGTAGCTTTGTGCTTAACTGCAAACAACAACAACAACAACTTATTTAATTAAATCTTTTTTTTCAACATTATATGGATTATGTTTTATCAAACCAGTGCTGTCGCTCCAGAAAAAATATAAATCTTGTCGTAACCAACCTTGATGCCCAGTAAATCCTGTAGGCCAAACATGTAACAAACAACAAATGCTTAATACAGACTAATTCAACTTGTTTGTTTGTTTGTACTTAAGCACAAAGCTACACAATGGGCTATCTTTGCTCTGCCCACCACGGGTATCAAAACCAGGTTTCTAGCGTTGTAAGTCCGCAGACATACCTCTGTGACGCTGGGGAGCAGGCTAATTCAGAACATATCAAAATTTAATTCGTGCAATAGATTTTAAAAACAACAAAACTATGTATAACAATCAATTCTTTCTGTTTTGCAAAGTTTTTTTTTATTTCATAAAGAGGTTAAAATACATCTAAGGACACAATGGATTAATCTTTCTATTGGATTCTCAACATGCAAAACTTCGTTTTCTAACATATCTACCATTTAGGACCAGTAGACATTTTTCTTTCTTATGGAAAACAATCATCCACGTTTGGAAAGTTGTATTCTCATTGGAAGAAAACCTCAAACTTAATATGTGTCCATAATAGGATTACCAACAACAAATTTTAGCCTTGTAACGCTTTTCAAATAGAAAAGAGCGTTTCAAGCTGAATGATTATAACACTGATAATTAAATATTGTTATTCTTTAAGCTATCAGTGCATTTAAGTTCAGTTATCTTTTGTCTTCGAAATATAAGTTTGTTTAACAGCTTCATCACTGCTCCTCCTCTCTACAAGATTCGCCGTTGTCTCATAGATAAGTCTGAGGGCTTATGACGTTCCAAATCGGGCTTAGATACTTGCGGTGGGCAGAACACAGATAGTTCATTGTGTAGCTTTGCATTTTAACAACAATTAAACAAACCCAGTATAAAAACATGTTTTTGTATATAACGACTGATGTACTAGTTACTAAATATCGTATGCCAGTTGTTTATCCCTAGATGAACCCAAGACAGCTTGATATCGAGCATGATGTAAAAAACTATTATAAAAACTACCAGTAACTAAGTAGTGTTACATTATTATTGATTTGTAAATGTATCATGATCAAATGAGTGAAACTATTTGTATGTATATCTTAATTGGAGAGTGACTATTGTACCCATGTGTGACTCTCTAGGAAGTTACAATTTTACAATTAAAAGGTAAGTTCGAATAGGGGGAAGTTATCCAAACGTGAACAATTAAGGTATTTTTATTTATTTTGTATACTCTGAAGAACCAGGCGATCAGAATACAATAAGGTTACATAATAGATGTAAAAGAGTCTCAAAATGACTTAGTGCATTATTCCCTGTCCCCCCTGTGTGACAGCGGTAAGTTTACGGACGTACAACGCTAAAATCCGAAATTCGATTCCATGTGGTGGACGCAGCAGATAGCTCAAAGTGTGTATGCTCTAAAAACCAAACAACAAACAAAAAAAAGCACTATTACCAGTTGTGCAACATGTTATTCCCAAGACTGCTCCTCTTAAGAACGTTTCACTTTAAAACCAAACAACAAACAAAAAAAGCACTATTACCAGTTGTGCAACATGTTATTCCCAAGACTGCTCCTCTTAAGAACGTTTCACTTTAAAACCAAACAACAAACAAAAAAAGCACTATTACCAGTTGTGCAACATGTTATTCCCAAGACTGCTCCTCTTAAGAACGTTTCACTT